>NW_026707395.1:335000-389838 GCF_902713425.1 Acipenser ruthenus
AGCCCAACATTGCTTAGCTTCTGAGATCAGACGAGATCAGGCTTATTCAAGGTGGTGTGGCCGCAGGCGATTGCATTTCTGCTTTCATGACTTTTATGTTTAGTGAGCTGGGGGTGATTCCTCCAAAATTTCCTTTTGTCCTCCACACATTTCAATTGTAAAATGTAATTACAAAAATGTAATGCCTGCAGCACTTGATATTCCCAGGTGGTCTCCCATCCAAGTACTAACCAAACCCAACATTGCTTAGCTTCTGAGATCAGACGAGATCAGGCTTATTCAAGGTGGTGTGGCCGCAGGCGATTGCATTTCTGCTTTCATGACTTTTATGTTTAGTGAGCTGGGGGTGATTCCTCCAAAATTTCCTTTTGTCCTCCACACATTTCAATTGTAAAATGTAATGCCTGCAGCACTTGATATTCCCAGGTGGTCTCCCATCCAAGTACTAACCAAGCCCAACATTGCTTAGCTTCTGAGATCAGACGAGATCAGGCTTATTCAAGGTGGTGTGGCCGCAGGCGATTGCATTTCTGCTTTCATGACTTTTATGTTTAGTGAGCTGGGGGTGATTCCTCCAAAATTTCCTTTTGTCCTCCACACATTTCAATTGTAAAATGTAATTACAAAAATGTAATGCCTGCAGCACTTGATATTCCCAGGTGGTCTCCCATCCAAGTACTAACCAAACCCAACATTGCTTAGCTTCTGAGATCAGACGAGATCAGGCTTATTCAAGGTGGTGTGGCCGCAGGCGATTGCATTTCTGCTTTCATGACTTTTATGTTTAGTGAGCTGGGGGTGATTCCTCCAAAATTTCCTTTTGTCCTCCACACATTTCAATTGTAAAATGTAATTACAAAAATGTAATGCCTGCAGCACTTGATATTCCCAGGTGGTCTCCCATCCAAGTACTAACCAAGCCCAACATTGCTTAGCTTCTGAGATCAGACGAGATCAGGCTTATTCAAGGTGGTGTGGCCGCAGGCGATTGCGTTTCTGCTTTCATGACTTTTATGTTTAGTGAGCTGGGGGTGATTCCTCCAAAATTTCCTTTTGTCCTCCACACATTTCAATTGTAAAATGTAATTACAAAAATGTAATGCCTGCAGCACTTGATATTCCCAGGTGGTCTACCATCCAAGTACTAACCAAGCCCAACATTGCTTAGCTTCTGAGATCAGACGAGATCAGGCTTATTCAAGGTGGTGTGGCCGCAGGCGATTGCATTTCTGCTTTCATGACTTTTATGTTTAGTGAGCTGGGGGTGATTCCTCCAAAATTTCCTTTTGTCCTCCACACATTTCAATTGTAAAATGTAATGCCTGCAGCACTTGATATTCCCAGGTGGTCTCCCATCCAAGTACTAACCAAGCCCAACATTGCTTAGCTTCTGAGATCAGACGAGATCAGGCTTATTCAAGGTGGTGTGGCCGCAGGCGATTGCGTTCCTGCTTTCATGACTTTTATGTTTAGTGAGCTGGGGGTGATTCCTCCAAAATTTCCTTTTGTCCTCCACACATTTCAATTGTAAAATGTAATGCCTGCAGCACTTGATATTCCCAGGTGGTCTCCCATCCAAGCACTAACCAAGCCCAACATTGCTTAGCTTCTGAGATCAGACGAGATCAGGCTTATTCAAGGTGGTGTGGCCGCAGGCGATTGCATTTCTGCTTTCATGACTTTTATGTTTAGTGAGCTGGGGGTGATTCCTCCAAAATTTCCTTTTGTCCTCCACACATTTCAATTGTAAAATGTAATGCCTGCAGCACTTGATATTCCCAGGTGGTCTCCCATCCAAGTACTAACCAAGCCCAACATTGCTTAGCTTCTGAGATCAGACGAGATCAGGCTTATTCAAGGTGGTGTGGCCGCAGGCGATTGCATTTCTGCTTTCATGACTTTTATGTTTAGTGAGCTGGGGGTGATTCCTCCAAAATTTCCTTTTGTCCTCCACACATTTCAATTGTAAAATGTAATTACAAAAATGTAATGCCTGCAGCACTTGATATTCCCAGGTGGTCTCCCATCCAAGTACTAACCAAGCCCAACATTGCTTAGCTTCTGAGATCAGACGAGATCAGGCTTATTCAAGGTGGTGTGGCCGCAGGCGATTGCATTTCTGCTTTCATGACTTTTATGTTTAGTGAGCTGGGGGTGATTCCTCCAAAATTTCCTTTTGTCCACACATTTCAATTGTAAAATGTAATTACAAAAATGTAATGCCTGCAGCACTTGATATTCCCAGGTGGTCTCCCATCCAAGTACTAACCAAGCCCAACATTGCTTAGCTTCAGAGATCAGACGAGATCAGGCTTATTCAAGGTGGTGTGGCCGCAGGCGATTGCATTTCTGCTTTCATGACTTTTATGTTTAGTGAGCTGGGGGTGATTCCTCCAAAATTTCCTTTTGTCCTCCACACATTTCAATTGTAAAATGTAATGCCTGCAGCACTTGATATTCCCAGGTGGTCTCCCATCCAAGTACTAACCAAGCCCAACATTGCTTAGCTTCTGAGATCAGACGAGATCAGGCATATTCAAGGTGGTGTGGCCGCAGGCGATTGCATTTCTGCTTTCATGACTTTTATGTTTAGTGAGCTGGGGGTGATTCCTCCAAAATTTCCTTTTGTCCTCCACACATTTCAATTGTAAAATGTAATGCCTGCAGCACTTGATATTCCCAGGTGGTCTCCCATCCAAGTACTAACCAAGCCCAACATTGCTTAGCTTCTGAGATCAGACGAGATCAGGCTTATTCAAGGTGGTGTGGCCGCAGGCGAGTGCATTTCTGCTTTCATGACTTTTATGTTTAGTGAGCTGGGGGTGATTCCTCCAAAATTTCCTTTTGTCCTCCACACATTTCAATTGTAAAATGTAATGCCTGCAGCACTTGATATTCCGAGGTGGTCTCCCATCCAAGTACTAACCAAGCCCAACATTGCTTAGCTTCTGAGATCAGACGAGATCAGGCTTATTCAAGGTGGTGTGGCCGCAGGCGATTGCATTTCTGCTTTCATGACTTTTATGTTTAGTGAGCTGGGGGTGATTCCTCCAAAATTTCCTTTTGTCCTCCACACATTTCAATTGTAAAATGTAATTACAAAAATGTAATGCCTGCAGCACTTGATATTCCCAGGTGGTCTCCCATCCAAGTACTAACCAAGCCCAACATTGCTTAGCTTCTGAGATCAGACGAGATCAGGCTTATTCAAGGTGGTGTGGCCGCAGGCGATTGCATTTCTGCTTTCATGACTTTTATGTTTAGTGAGCTGGGGGTGATTCCTCCAAAATTTCCTTTTGTCCTCCACACATTTCAATTGTAAAATGTAATTACAAAAATGTAATGCCTGCAGCACTTGATATTCCCAGGTGGTCTCCCATCCAAATACTAACCAAGCCCAACATTGCTTAGCTTCTGAGATCAGACGAGATCAGGCTTATTCAAGGTGGTGTGGCCGCAGGCGATTGCATTTCTGCTTTCATGACTTTTATGTTTAGTGAGCTGGGGGTGATTCCTCCAAAATTTCCTTTTGTCCTCCACACATTTCAATTGTAAAATGTAATGCCTGCAGCACTTGATATTCCCAGGTGGTCTTCCATCCAAGTACTAACCAAGCCCAACATTGCTTAGCTTCTGAGATCAGACGAGATCAGGCTTATTCAAGGTGGTGTGGCCGCAGGCGATTGCATTTCTGCTTTCATGACTTTTATGTTTAGTGAGCTGGGGGTGATTCCTCCAAAATTTCCTTTTGTCCTCCACACATTTCAATTGTAAAATGTAATGCCTGCAGCACTTGATATTCCCAGGTGGTCTCCCATCCAAGTACTAACCAAGCCCAACATTGCTTAGCTTCTGAGATCAGACGAGATCAGGCTTATTCAAGGTGGTGTGGCCGCAGGCGATTGCATTTCTGCTTTCATGACTTTTATGTTTAGTGAGCTGGGGGTGATTCCTCCAAAATTTCCTTTTGTCCTCCACACATTTCAATTGTAAAATGTAATGCCTGCAGCACTTGATATTCCCAGGTGGTCTCCCATCCAAGTACTAACCAAGCCCAACATTGCTTAGCTTCGGAGATCAGACGAGATCAGGCTTATTCAAGGTGGTGTGGCCGCAGGCGATTGCATTTCTGCTTTCATGACTTTTATGTTTAGTGAGCTGGGGGTGATTCCTCCAAAATTTCCTTTTGTCCTCCACACATTTCAATTGTAAAATGTAATTACAAAAATGTAATGCCTGCAGCACTTGATATTCCCAGGTGGTCTCCCATCCAAGTACTAACCAAGCCCAACATTGCTTAGCTTCTGAGATCAGACGAGATCAGGCTTATTCAAGGTGGTGTGGCCGCAGGCGATTGCGTTTCTGCTTTCATGACTTTTATGTTTAGTGAGCTGGGGGTGATTCCTCCAAAATTTCCTTTTGTCCTCCACACATTTCAATTGTAAAATGTAATTACTAAAATGTAATGCCTGCAGCACTTGATATTCCCAGGTGGTCTCCCATCCAAGTACTAACCAAGCCCAACATTGCTTAGCTTCTGAGATCAGACGAGATCAGGCTTATTCAAGGTGGTGTGGCCGCAGGCGATTGCATTTCTGCTTTCATGACTTTTATGTTTAGTGAGCTGGGGGTGATTCCTCCAAAATTTCCTTTTGTCCTCCACACATTTCAATTGTAAAATGTAATGCCTGCAGCACTTGATATTCCCAGGTGGTCTCCCATCCAAGTACTAACCAAGCCCAACATTGCTTAGCTTCTGAGATCAGACGAGATCAGGCTTATTCAAGGTGGTGTGGCCGCAGGCGATTGCATTTCTGCTTTCATGACTTTTATGTTTAGTGAGCTGGGGGTGATTCCTCCAAAATTTCCTTTTGTCCTCCACACATTTCAATTGTAAAATGTAATTACAAAAATGTAATGCCTGCAGCACTTGATATTCCCAGGTGGTCTCCCATCCAAGTACTAACCAAGCCCAACATTGCTTAGCTTCTGAGATCAGACGAGATCAGGCTTATTCAAGGTGGTGTGGCCGCAGGCGATTGCATTTCTGCTTTCATGACTTTTATGTTTAGTGAGCTGGGGCTGATTCCTCCAAAATTTCCTTTTGTCCTCCACACATTTCAATTGTAAAATGTAATTACAAAAATGTAATGCCTGCAGCACTTGATATTCCCAGGTGGTCTCCCATCCAAGTACTAACCAAGCCCAACATTGCTTAGCTTCTGAGATCAGACGAGATCAGGCTTATTCAAGGTGGTGTGGCCGCAGGCGATTGCATTTCTGCTTTCATGACTTTTATGTTTAGTGAGCTGGGGGTGATTCCTCCAAAATTTCCTTTTGTCCTCCACACATTTCAATTGTAAAATGTAATTACAAAAATGTAATGCCTGCAGCACTTGATATTCCCAGGTGGTCTCCCATCCAAGTACTAACCAAGCCCAACATTGCTTAGCTTCAGAGATCAGACGAGATCAGGCTTATTCAAGGTGTTGTGGCCGCAGGCGATTGCATTACTACTTTCATGACTTTTATGTTTAGTGAGCTGGGGGTGATTCCTCCAAAATTTCCTTTTGTCCTCCACACATTTCAATTGTAAAATGTAATTACAAAAATGTAATGCCTGCAGCACTTGATATTCCCAGGTGGTCTCCCATCCAAGTACTAACCAAGCCCAACATTGCTTAGCTTCTGAGATCAGACGAGATCAGGCTTATTCAAGGTGGTGTGGCCGCAGGCGATTGCATTTCTGCTTTCATGACTTTTATGTTTAGTGAGCTGGGGGTGATTCCTCCAAAATTTCCTTTTGTCCTCCACACATTTCAATTGTAAAATGTAATTACAAAAATGTAATGCCTGCAGCACTTGATATTCCCAGGTGGTCTCCCATCCAAGTACTAACCAAGCCCAACATTGCTTAGCTTCTGAGATCAGACGAGATCAGGCTTATTCAAGGTGGTGTGGCCGCAGGCGATTGCATTTCTGCTTTCATGACTTTTATGTTTAGTGAGCTGGGGGTGATTCCTCCAAAATTTCCTTTTGTCCTCCACACATTTCAATTGTAAAATGTAATGCCTGCAGCACTTGATATTCCCAGGTGGTCTCCCATCCAAGTACTAACCAAGCCCAACATTGCTTAGCTTCTGAGATCAGACGAGATCAGGCTTATTCAAGGTGGTGTGGCCGCAGGCGATTGCATTTCTGCTTTCATGACTTTTATGTTTAGTGAGCTGGGGGTGATTCCTCCAAAATTTCCTTTTGTCCTCCACACATTTCAATTGTAAAATGTAATTACAAAAATGTAATGCCTGCAGCACTTGATATTCCCAGGTGGTCTCCCATCCAAGTACTAACCAAGCCCAACATTGCTTAGCTTCTGAGATCAGACGAGATCAGGCTTATTCAAGGTGGTGTGGCCGCGGCGATTGCATTTCTGCTTTCATGACTTTTATGTTTAGTGAGCTGGGGGTGATTCCTCCAAAATTTCCTTTTGTCCTCCACACATTTCAATTGTAAAATGTAATTACAAAAATGTAATGCCTGCAGCACTTGATATTCCCAGGTGGTCTCCCATCAAAGTACTAACCAAGCCCAACATTGCTTAGCTTCTGAGATCAGACGAGATCAGGCTTATTCAAGGTGGTGTGGCCGCAGGCGATTGCATTTCTGCTTTCATGACTTTTATGTTTAGTGAGCTGGGGGTGATTCCTCCAAAATTTCCTTTTGTCCTCCACACATTTCAATTGTAAAATGTAATTACTAAAATGTAATGCCTGCAGCACTTGATATTCCCAGGTGGTCTCCCATCCAAGTACTAACCAAGCCCAACATTGCTTAGCTTCTGAGATCAGACGAGATCAGGCTTATTCAAGGTGGTGTGGCCGCAGGCGATTGCATTTCTGCTTTCATGACTTTTATGTTTAGTGAGCTGGGGGTGATTCCTCCAAAATTTCCTTTTGTCCTCCACACATTTCAATTGTAAAATGTAATTACTAAAATGTAATGCCTGCAGCACTTGATATTCCCAGGTGGTCTCCCATCCAAGTACTAACCAAGCCCAACATTGCTTAGCTTCTGAGATCAGACGAGATCAGGCTTATTCAAGGTGGTGTGGCCGCAGGCGATTGCATTTCTGCTTTCATGACTTTTATGTTTAGTGAGCTGGGGGTGATTCCTCCAAAATTTCCTTTTGTCCTCCACACATTTCAATTGTAAAATGTAATTACAAAAATGTAATGCCTGCAGCACTTGATATTCCCAGGTGGTCTCCCATCCAAGTACTAACCAAGCCCAACATTGCTTAGCTTCTGAGATCAGGCTTATTCAAGGTGGTGTGACCGCAGGCGATTGCATTTCTGCTTTCATGACTTTTATGTTTAGTGAGCTGGGGGTGATTCCTCCAAAATTTCCTTTTGTCCTCCACACATTTCAATTGTAAAATGTAATGCCTGCAGCACTTGATATTCCCAGGTGGTCTCCCATCCAAGTACTAACCAAGCCCAACATTGCTTAGCTTCTGAGATCAGACGAGATCAGGCTTATTCAAGGTGGTGTGGCCGCAGGCGATTGCATTTCTGCTTTCATGACTTTTATGTTTAGTGAGCTGGGGGTGATTCCTCCAAAATTTCCTTTTGTCCTCCACACATTTCAATTGTAAAATGTAATGCCTGCAGCACTTGATATTCCCAGGTGGTCTCCCATCCAAGTACTAACCAAGCCCAACATTGCTTAGCTTCTGAGATCAGACGAGATCAGGCTTATTCAAGGTGGTGTGGCCGCAGGCGATTGCATTTCTGCTTTCATGACTTTTATGTTTAGTGAGCTGGGGGTGATTCCTCCAAAATTTCCTTTTGTCCTCCACACATTTCAATTGTAAAATGTAATGCCTGCAGCACTTGATATTCCCAGGTGGTCTCCCATCCAAGTACTAACCAAGCCCAACATTGCTTAGCTTCTGAGATCAGACGAGATCAGGCTTATTCAAGGTGGTGAGACCGCAGGCGATTGCATTTCTGCTTTCATGACTTTTATGTTTAGTGAGCTGGGGGTGATTCCTCCAAAATTTCCTTTTGTCCTCCACACATTTCAATTGTAAAATGTAATTACAAAAATGTAATGCCTGCAGCACTTGATATTCCCAGGTGGTCTCCCATCCAAGTACTAACCAAGCCCAACATTGCTTAGCTTCTGAGATCAGACGAGATCAGGCTTATTCAAGGTGGTGTGGCCGCAGGCGATTGCATTTCTGCTTTCATGACTTTTATGTTTAGTGAGCTGGGGGTGATTCCTCCAAAATTTCCTTTTGTCCTCCACACATTTCAATTGTAAAATGTAATTACAAAAATGTAATGCCTGCAGCACTTGATATTCCCAGGTGGTCTCCCATCCAAGTTCTAACCAAGCCCAACATTGCTTAGCTTCTGAGATCAGACAAGATCAGGCTTATTCAAGGTGGTGTGGCCGCAGGCGATTGCATTTCTGCTTTCATGACTTTTATGTTTAGTGAGCTGGGGGTGATTCCTCCAAAATTTCCTTTTGTCCTCCACACATTTCAATTCTAAAATGTAATTACAAAAATGTAATGCCTGCAGCACTTGATATTCCCAGGTGGTCTCCCATCCAAGTACTAACCAAGCCCAACATTGCTTAGCTTCTGAGATCAGACGAGATCAGGCTTATTCAAGGTGGTGTGGCCGCAGGCGATTGCATTTCTGCTTTCATGACTTTTATGTTTAGTGAGCTGGGAGTGATTCCTCCAAAATTTCCTTTTGTCCTCCACACATTTCAATTGTAAAATGTAATTACAAAAATGTAATGCCTGCAGCACTTGATATTCCCAGGTGGTCTCCCATCCAAGTACTAACCAAGCCCAACATTGCTTAGCTTCTGAGATCAGACAAGATCAGGCTTATTCAAGGTGGTGTGGCCGCAGGCGATTGCATTTCTGCTTTCATGACTTTTATGTTTAGTGAGCTGGGGGTGATTCCTCCAAAATTTCCTTTTGTCCTCCACACATTTCAATTGTAAAATGTAATTACAAAAATGTAATGCCTGCAGCACTTGATATTCCCAGGTGGTCTCCCATCCAAGTACTAACCAAGCCCAACATTGCTTAGCTTCTGAGATCAGACGAGATCAGGCTTATTCAAGGTGGTGTGGCCGCAGGCGATTGCATTTCTGCTTTCATGACTTTTATGTTTAGTGAGCTGGGGGTGATTCCTCCAAAATTTCCTTTTGTCCTCCACACATTTCAATTGTAAAATGTAATTACAAAAATGTAATGCCTGCAGCACTTGATATTCCCAGGTGGTCTCCCATCCAAGTACTAACCAAGCCCAACATTGCTTAGCTTCTGAGATCAGACGAGATCAGGCTTATTCAAGGTGGTGTGGCCGCAGGCGATTGCATTTCTGCTTTCATGACTTTTATGTTTAGTGAGCTGGGGGTGATTCCTCCAAAATTTCCTTTTGTCCTCCACACATTTCAATTGTAAAATGTAATTACTAAAATGTAATGCCTGCAGCACTTGATATTCCCAGGTGGTCTCCCATCCAAGTACTAACCAAGCCCAACATTGCTTAGCTTCTGAGATCAGGCTTATTCAAGGTGGTGTGGCCGCAGACGATTGCATTTCTGCTTTCATGACTTTTATGTTTAGTGAGCTGGGGGTGATTCCTCCAAAATTTCCTTTTGTCCTCCACACATTTCAATTGTAAAATGTAATGCATGCAGCACTTGATATTCCCAGGTGGTCTCCCATCCAAGTACTAACCAAGCCCAACATTGCTTAGCTTCTGAGATCAGACTTATTCAAGGTGGTGTGGCCGCAGGCGATTGCATTTCTGCTTTCATGACTTTTATGTTTAGTGAGCTGCGGGTGATTCCTCCAAAATTTCCTTTTGTCCTCCACACATTTCAATTGTAAAATGTAATGCCTGCAGCACTTGATATTCCCAGGTGGTCTCCCATCCAAGTACTAACCAAGCCCAACATTGCTTAGCTTCTGAGATCAGACGAGATCAGGCTTATTCAAGGTGGTGTGGCCGCAGGCGATTGCATTTCTGCTTTCATGACTTTTATGTTTAGTGAGCTGGGGGTGATTCCTCCAAAATTTCCTTTTGTCCTCCACACATTTCAATTGTAAAATGTAATGCCTGCAGCACTTGATATTCCCAGGTGGTCTCCCATCCAAGTACTAACCAAGCCCAACATTGCTTAGCTTCTGAGATCAGACGAGATCAGGCTTATTCAAGGTGGTGTGGCCGCAGGCGATTGCATTTCTGCTTTCATGACTTTTATGTTTAGTGAGCTGGGGGTGATTCCTCCAAAATTTCCTTTTGTCCTCCACACATTTCAATTGTAAAATGTAATTACAAAAATGTAATGCCTGCAGCACTTGATATTCCCAGGTGGTCTCCCATCCAAGTACTAACCAAGCCCAACATTGCTTAGCTTCTGAGATCAGACGAGATCAGGCTTATTCAAGGTGGTGTGGCCGCAGGCGATTGCATTTCTGCTTTCATGACTTTTATGTTTAGTGAGCTGGGGGTGATTCCTCCAAAATTTCCTTTTGTCCTCCACACATTTCAATTGTAAAATGTAATTACAAAAATGTAATGCCTGCAGCACTTGATATTCCCAGGTGGTCTCCCATCCAAGTACTAACCAAGCCCAACATTGCTTAGCTTCTGAGATCAGACGAGATCAGGCTTATTCAAGGTGGTGTGGCCGCAGGCGATTGCATTTCTGCTTTCATGACTTTTATGTTTAGTGAGCTGGGGGTGATTCCTCCAAAATTTCCTTTTGTCCTCCACACATTTCAATTGTAAAATGTAATTACAAAAATGTAATGCCTGCAGCACTTGATATTCCCAGGTGGTCTCCCATCCAAGTACTAACCAAGCCCAACATTGCTTAGCTTCTGAGATCAGACGAGATCAGGCTTATTCAAGGTGGTGTGGCCGCAGGCGATTGCATTTCTGCTTTCATGACTTTTATGTTTAGTGAGCTGGGGGTGATTCCTCCAAAATTTCCTTTTGTCCTCCACACATTTCAATTGTAAAATGTAATTACAAAAATGTAATGCCTGCAGCACTTGATATTCCCAGGTGGTCTCCCATCCAAGTACTAACCAAGCCCAACATTGCTTAGCTTCTGAGATCAGACGAGATCAGGCTTATTCAAGGTGGTGTGGTCGCAGGCGATTGCATTTCTGCTTTCATGACTTTTATGTTTAGTGAGCTGGGGGTGATTCCTCCAAAATTTCCTTTTGTCCTCCACACATTTCAATTGTAAAATGTAATGCCTGCAGCACTTGATATTCCCAGGTGGTCTCCCATCCAAGTACTAACCAAGCCCAACATTGCTTAGCTTCTGAGATCAGACGAGATCAGGCTTATTCAAGGTGGTGTGGCCGCAGGCGATTGCATTTCTGCTTTCATGACTTTTATGTTTAGTGAGCTGGGGGTGATTCCTCCAAAATTTCCTTTTGTCCTCCACACATTTCAATTGTAAAATGTAATGCCTGCAGCACTTGATATTCCCAGGTGGTCTCCCATCCAAGTACTAACCAAGCCCAACATTGCTTAGCTTCTGAGATCAGACGAGATCAGGCTTATTCAAGGTGGTGTGGCCGCAGGCGATTGCATTTCTGCTTTCATGACTTTTATGTTTAGTGAGCTGGGGGTGATTCCTCCAAAATTTCCTTTTGTCCTCCACACATTTCAATTGTAAAATGTAATTACAAAAATGTAATGCCTGCAGCACTTGATATTCCCAGGTGGTCTCCCATCCAAGTACTAACCAAGCCCAACATTGCTTAGCTTCTGAGATCAGACGAGATCAGGCTTATTCAAGGTGGTGTGGCCGCAGGCGATTGCATTTCTGCTTTCATGACTTTTATGTTTAGTGAGCTGGGGGTGATTCCTCCAAAATTTCCTTTTGTCCTCCACACATTTCAATTGTAAAATGTAATTACAAAAATGTAATGCCTGCAGCACTTGATATTCCCAGGTGGTCTCCCATCCAAGTACTAACCAAGCCCAACATTGCTTAGCTTCTGAGATCAGACGAGATCAGGCTTATTCAAGGTGGTGTGGCCGCAGGCGATTGCATTTCTGCTTTCATGACTTTTATGTTTAGTGAGCTGGGGGTGATTCCTCCAAAATTTCCTTTTGTCCTCCACACATTTCAATTCTAAAATGTAATTACAAAAATGTAATGCCTGCAGCACTTGATATTCCCAGGTGGTCTCCCATCCAAGTACTAACCAAGCCCAACATTGCTTAGTTTCTGAGATCAGACGAGATCAGGCTTATTCAAGGTGGCGTGGCCGCAGGCGATTGCATTTCTGCTTTCATGACTTTTATGTTTAGTGAGCTGGGGGTGATTCCTCCAAAATTTCCTTTTGTCCTCCACACATTTCAATTGTAAAATGTAATTACAAAAATGTAATGCCTGCAGCACTTGATATTCCCAGGTGGTCTCCCATCCAAGTACTAACCAAGCCCGACATTGCTTAGCTTCTGAGATCAGACGAGATCAGGCGAGATCAGGCTTATTCAAGGTGGTGTGGCCGCAGGCGATTGCATTTCTGCTTTCATGACTTTTATGTTTAGTGAGCTGGGGGTGATTCCTCCAAAATTTCCTTTTGTCCTCCACACATTTCAATTGTAAAATGTAATTACAAAAATGTAATGCCTGCAGCACTTGATATTCCCAGGTGGTCTCCCATCCAAGTACTAACCAAGCCCAACATTGCTTAGCTTCTGAGATCAGACGAGATCAGGCTTATTCAAGGTGGTGTGGCCGCAGGCGATTGCGTTTCTGCTTTCATGACTTTTATGTTTAGTGAGCTGGGGGTGATTCCTCCAAAATTTCCTTTTGTCCTCCACACATTTCAATTGTAAAATGTAATGCCTGCAGCACTTGATATTCCCAGGTGGTCTCCCATCCAAGTACTAACCTAGCCCAACATTGCTTAGCTTCTGAGATCAGACGAAATCAGGCTTATTCAAGGTGGTGTGGCCGCAGGCGACTGCATTTCTGCTTTCATGACTTTTATGTTTAGTGAGCTGGGGGTGATTCCTCCAAAATTTCCTTTTGTCCTCCACACATTTCAATTGTAAAATGTAATTACAAAAATGTAATGCCTGCAGCACTTGATATTCCCAGGTGGTCTCCCATCCAAGTACTAACCAAGCCCAACATTGCTTAGCTTCTGAGATCAGACGAGATCAGGCTTATTCAAGGTGGTGTGGCCGCAGGCGATTGCATTTCTGCTTTCATGACTTTTATGTTTAGTGAGCTGGGGGTGATTCCTCCAAAATTTCCTTTTGTCCTCCACACATTTCAATTGTAAAATGTAATGCCTGCAGCACTTGATATTCCCAGGTGGTCTCCCATTCAAGTACTAACCAAGCCCAACATTGCTTAGCTTCTGAGATCAGACGAGATCAGGCTTATTCAAGGTGGTGTGGCCGCAGGCGATTGCATTTCTGCTTTCATGACTTTTATGTTTAGTGAGCTGGGGGTGATTCCTCCAAAATTTCCTTTTGTCCTCCACACATTTCAATTGTAAAATGTAATGCCTGCAGCACTTGATATTCCCAGGTGGTCTCCCATCCAAGTACTAACCAAGCCCAACATTGCTTAACTTCTGAGATCAGACGAGATCAGGCTTATTCAAGGTGGTGTGGCCGCAGGCGATTGCATTTCTGCTTTCATGACTTTTATGTTTAGTGAGCTGGGGGTGATTCCTCCAACATTTCCTTTTGTCCTCCACACATTTCAATTGTAAAATGTAATGCCTGCAGCACTTGATATTCCCAGGTGGTCTCCCATCCAAGTACTAACCAAGCCCAACATTGCTTAGCTTCTGAGATCAGATGAGATCAGGCTTATTCAAGGTGGTGTGGCCGCAGGCGATTGCATTTCTGCTTTCATGACTTTTATGTTTAGTGAGCTGGGGGTGATTCCTCCAAAATTTCCTTTTGTCCTCCACACATTTCAATTGTAAAATGTAATTACAAAAATGTAATGCCTGCAGCACTTGATATTCCCAGGTGGTCTCCCATCCAAGTACTAACCAAGCCCAACATTGCTTAGCTTCTGAGATCAGACGAGATCAGGCTTATTCAAGGTGGTGTGGCCGCAGGCGATTGCATTTCTGCTTTCATGACTTTTATGTTTAGTGAGCTGGGGGTGATTCCTCCAAAATTTCCTTTTGTCCTCCACACATTTCAATTGTAAAATGTAATGCCTGCAGCACTTGATATTCCCAGGTGGTCTCCCATCCAAGTACTAACCAAGCCCAACATTGCTTAGCTTCTGAGATCAGACGAGATCAGGCTTATTCAAGGTGGTGTGGCCGCAGGCGATTGCATTTCTGCTTTCATGACTTTTATGTTTAGTGAGCTGGGGGTGATTTTTCCAAAATTTCCTTTTGTCCTCCACACATTTCAATTGTAAAATGTAATGCCTGCAGCACTTGATATTCCCAGGTGGTCTCCCATCTGAGATCAGACGAGATCAGGCTTATTCAAGGTGGTGTGGCCGCAGGCGATTGCATTTCTGCTTTCATGACTTTTATGTTTAGTGAGCTGGGGGTGATTCCTCCAAAATTTCCTTTTGTCCTCCACACATTTCAATTGTAAAATGTAATTACAAAAATGTAATGCCTGCAGCACTTGATATTCCCAGGTGGTCTCCCATCCAAGTACTAACCAAGCCCAACATTGCTTAGCTTCTGAGATCAGACGAGATCAGGCTTATTCAAGGTGGTGTGGCCGCAGGCGATTGCATTTCTGCTTTCATGACTTTTATGTTTAGTGAGCTGGGGGTGATTCCTCCAAAATTTCCTTTTGTCCTCCACACATTTCAATTGTAAAATGTAATTACAAAAATGTAATGCCTGCAGCACTTGATATTCCCAGGTGGTCTCCCATCCAAGTACTAACCAAGCCCAACATTGCTTAGCTTCTGAGATCAGACGAGATCAGGCTTATTCAAGGTGGTGTGGCCGCAGGCGATTGCATTTCTGCTTTCATGACTTTTATGTTTAGTGAGCTGGGGGTGATTCCTCCAAAATTTCCTTTTGTCCTCCACACATTTCAATTGTAAAATGTAATGCCTGCAGCACTTGATATTCCCAGGTGGTCTCCCATCCAAGTACTAACCAAGCCCAACATTGCTTAGCTTCTGAGATCAGACGAGATCAGGCTTATTCAAGGTGGTGTGGCCGCAGGCGATTGCATTTCTGCTTTCATGACTTTTATGTTTAGTGAGCTGGGGGTGATTCCTCCAAAATTTCCTTTTGTCCTCCACACATTTCAATTGTAAAATGTAATTACAAAAATGTAATGCCTGCAGCACTTGATATTCCCAGGTGGTCTCCCATCCAAGTACTAACCAAGCCCAACATTGCTTAGCTTCTGAGATCAGACGAGATCAGGCTTATTCAAGGTGGTGTGGCCGCAGGCGATTGCATTTCTGCTTTCATGACTTTTATGTTTAGTGAGCTGGGGGTGATTCCTCCAAAATTTCCTTTTGTCCTCCACACATTTCTATTGTAAAATGTAATGCCTGCAGCACTTGATATTCCCAGGTGGTCTCCCATCCAAGTACTAACCAAGCCCAACATTGCTTAGCTTCTGAGATCAGACGAGATCAGGCTTATTCAAGGTGGTGTGGCCGCAGGAGATTGCATTTCTGCTTTCATGACTTTTATGTTTAGTGAGCTGGGGGTGATTCCTCCAAAATTTCCTTTTGTCCTCCACACATTTCAATTGTAAAATGTAATGCCTGCAGCACTTGATATTCCCAGGTGGTCTCCCATCCAAGTACTAACCAAGCCCAACATTGCTTAGCTTCTGAGATCAGACGAGATCAGGCTTATTCAAGGTGGTGTGGCCGCAGGCGATTGCATTTCTGCTTTCATGACTTTTATGTTTAGTGAGCTGGGGGTGATTCCTCCAAAATTTCCTTTTGTCCTCCACACATTTCAATTGTAAAATGTAATGCCTGCAGCACTTGATATTCCCAGGTGGTCTCCCATCCAAGTACTAACCAAGCCCAACATTGCTTAGCTTCTGAGATCAGACGAGATCAGGCTTATTCAAGGTGGTGTGGCCGCAGGCGATTGCATTTCTGCTTTCATGACTTTTATGTTTAGTGAGCTGGGGGTGATTCCTCCAAAATTTCCTTTTGTCCTCCACACATTTCAATTGTAAAATGTAATGCCTGCAGCACTTGATATTCCCAGGTGGTCTCCCATCCAAGTACTAACCAAGCCCAACATTGCTTAGCTTCTGAGAACAGACGAGATCAGGCTTATTCAAGGTGGTGTGGCCGCAGGCGATTGCATTTCTGCTTTCATGACTTTTATGTTTAGTGAGCTGGGGGTGATTCCTCCAAAATTTCCTTTTGTCCTCCACACATTTCAATTGTAAAATGTAATGCCTGCAGCACTTGATATTCCCAGGTGGTCTCCCATCCAAGTACTAACCAAGCCCAACATTGCTTAGCTTCTGAGATCAGACGAGATCAGGCTTATTCAAGGTGGTGTGGCCGCAGGCGATTGCATTTCTGCTTTCATGACTTTTATGTTTAGTGAGCTGGGGGTGATTCCTCCAAAATTTCCTTTTGTCCTCCACACATTTCAATTGTAAAATGTAATGCCTGCAGCACTTGATATTCCCAGGTGGTCTCCCATCCAAGTACTAACCAAGCCCAACATTGCTTAGCTTCTGAGATCAGACGAGATCAGGCTTATTCAAGGTGGTGTGGCCGCAGGCGATTGCATTTCTGCTTTCATGACTTTTATGTTTAGTGAGCTGGGGGTGATTCCTCCAAAATTTCCTTTTGTCCTCCACACATTTCAATTGTAAAATGTAATGCCTGCAGCACTTGATATTCCCAGGTGGTCTCCCATCCAAGTACTAACCAAGCCCAACATTGCTTAGCTTCTGAGATCAGACGAGATCAGGCTTATTCAAGGTGGTGTGGCCGCAGGCGATTGCATTTCTGCTTTCATGACTTTTATGTTTAGTGAGCTGGGGGTGATTACTCCAAAATTTCCTTTTGTCCTCCACACATTTCTATTGTAAAATGTAATGCCTGCAGCACTTGATATTCCCAGGTGGTCTCCCATCCAAGTACTAACCAAGCCCAACATTGCTTAGCTTCTGAGATCAGACGAGATCAGACGAGATCAGGCTTATTCAAGGTGGTGTGGCCGCAGGCGATTGCATTTCTGCTTTCATGACTTTTATGTTTAGTGAGCTGGGGGTGATTCCTCCAAAATTTCCTTTTGTCCTCCACACATTTCTATTGTAAAATGTAATTACAAAAATGTAATGCCTGCAGCACTTGATATTCCCAGGTGGTCTCCCATCCAAGTACTAACCAAGCCCAACATTGCTTAGCTTCTGAGATCAGACGAGATCAGGCTTATTCAAGGTGGTGTGGCCGCAGGCGATTGCATTTCTGCTTTCATGACTTTTATGTTTAGTGAGCTGGGGGTGATTCCTCCAAAATTTCCTTTTGTCCTCCACACATTTCAATTGTAAAATGTAATTACAAAAATGTAATGCCTGCAGCACTTGATATTCCCAGGTGGTCTCCCATCCAAGTACTAACCAAGCCCAACATTGCTTAGCTTCTGAGATCAGACGAGATCAGGCTTATTCAAGGTGGTGTGGCCGCAGGCGATTGCATTTCTGCTTTCATGACTTTTATGTTTAGTGAGCTGGGGGTGATTCCTCCAAAATTTCCTTTTGTCCTCCACACATTTCAATTGTAAAATGTAATTACAAAAATGTAATGCCTGCAGCACTTGATATTCCCAGGTGGTCTCCCATCCAAGTACTAACCAAGCCCAACATTGCTTAGCTTCTGAGATCAGACGAGATCAGGCTTATTCAAGGTGGTGTGGCCGCAGGCGATTGCATTTCTGCTTTCATGACTTTTATGTTTAGTGAGCTGGGGGTGATTCCTCCAAAATTTCCTTTTGTCCTCCACACATTTCAATTGTAAAATGTAATTACAAAAATGTAATGCCTGCAGCACTTGATATTCCCAGGTGGTCTCCCATCCAAGTACTAACCAAGCCCAACATTGCTTAGCTTCTGAGATCAGACGAGATCAGGCTTATTCATGTGCTGCAGGCATTACATTTTTGTAATTACATTTTACAATTGAAATGTGTGGAGGACAAAAGGAAATTTTGGAGGACTCACCCCCAGCTCACTAAACATAAAAGTCATGAAAGCAGAAATGCAACCGCCTGCGGCCACACCACCTTGAATAAGCCTGATCTCGTCTGATCTCAGAAACTAAGCAATGTTGGGCTTGGTTAGTACTTGGATGGGAGACCACCTGGGAATATCAAGTGCTGCAGGCATTACATTTTACAATTGAAATGTGTGGAGGACAAAAGGAAATTTTGGAGGAATCACCCCCAGCTCACTAAACATAAAAGTCATGAAAGCAGAAATGCAATCGCCTGCGGCCACACCACCTTGATTAAGCCTGATCTCGTCTGATCTCAGAAGCTAAGCAATGTTGGGCTTGGTTAGTACTTGGATGGGAGACCACGTGGGAATATCAAGTGCTGCAGGCATTACATTTTAGTAATTACATTTTACAATTGAAATGTGTGGAGGACAAAAGGAAATTTTGGAGGAATCACCCCCAGCTCACTAAACATAAAAGTCATGAAAGCAGAAATGCAATCGCCTGCGGCCACACCACCTTGAATAAGCCTGATCTCGTCTGATCTCAGAAGCTAAGCAATGTTGGGCTTGGTTAGTACTTGGATGGGAGACCACCTGGGAATATCAAGTGCTGCAGGCATTACATTTTTGTAATTACATTTTACAATTGAAATGTGTGGAGGACAAAAGGAAATTTTGGAGGAATCACCCCCAGCTCCCTAAACATAAAAGTCATGAAAGCAGTAATGCAATCGCCTGCGGCCACACCACCTTGAATAAGCCTGATCTCGTCTGATCTCAGAAGCTAAGCAATGTTGGGCTTGGTTCGTACTTGGATGGGAGACCACCTGGGAATATCAAGTGCTGCAGGCATTACATTTTACAATTGAAATGTGTGGAGGACAAAAGGAAATTTTGGAGGAATCACCCCCAGCTCACTAAACATAAAAGTCATGAAAGCAGAAATGCAATCGCCTGCGGCCACACCACCTTGAATAAGCCTGATCTCGTCTGATCTCAGAAGCTAAGCAATGTTGGGCTTGGTTAGTACTTGGATGGGAGACCACCTGGGAATATCAAGTGCTGCAGGCATTACATTTTTGTAATTACATTTTACAATTGAAATGTGTGGAGGACAAAAGGAAATTTTGGAGGAATCACCCCCAGCTCACTAAACATAAAAGTCATGAAAGCAGAAATGCAATCGCCTGCGGCCACGCCACCTTGAATAAGCCTGATCTCGTCTGATCTCAGAAGCTAAGCAATGTTGGGCTTGGTTAGTACTTGGATGGGAGACCACCTGGGAATATCAAGTGCTGCAGGCATTACATTTTACAATTGAAATGTGTGGAGGACAAAAGGAAATTTTGGAGGAATCACCCCCAGCTCACTAAACATAAAAGTCATGAAAGCAGAAATGCAATCGCCTGCGGCCACACCACCTTGAATAAGCCTGATCTCGTCTGATCTCAGAAGCTAAGCAATGTTGGGCTTGGTTAGTACTTGGATGGGAGACCACCTGGGAATATCAAGTGCTGCAGGCATTACATTTTTGTAATTACATTTTACAATTGAAATGTGTGGAGGACAAAAGGAAATTTTGGAGGAATCACCCCCAGCTCACTAAACATAAAAGTCATGAAAGCAGAAATGCAATCGCCTGCGGCCACGCCACCTTGAATAAGCCTGATCTCGTCTGATCTCAGAAGCTAAGCAATGTTGGGCTTGGTTAGTACTTGGATGGGAGACCACCTGGGAATATCAAGTGCTGCAGGCATTACATTTTTGTAATTACATTTTACAATTGAAATGTGTGGAGGACAAAAGGAAATTTTGGAGGAATCACCCCCAGCTCACTAAACATAAAAGTCATGAAAGCAGAAATGCAATCGCCTGCGGCCACGCCACCTTGAATAAGCCTGATCTCATCTGATCTCAGAAGCTAAGCAATGTTGGGCTTGGTTAGTACTTGGATGGGAGACCACCTGGGAATATCAAGTGCTGCAGGCATTACATTTTAGTAATTACATTTTACAATTGAAATGTGTGGAGGACAAAAGGAAATTTTGGAGGAATCACCCCCAGCTCACTAAACATAAAAGTCATGAAAGCAGAAATGCAATCGCCTGCGGCCACACCACCTTGAATAAGCCTGATCTCGTCTGATCTCAGAAGCTAAGCAATGTTGGGCTTGGTTAGTACTTGGATGGGAGACCACCTGGGAATATCAAGTGCTGCAGGCATTACATTTTACAATTGAAATGTGTGGAGGACAAAAGGAAATTTTGGAGGAATCACCCCCAGCTCACTAAACATAAAAGTCATGAAAGCAGAAATGCAATCGCCTGCGGCCACACCACCTTGAATAAGCCTGATCTCGTCTGATCTCAGAAGCTAAGCAATGTTGGGCTTGGTTAGTACTTGGATGGGAGACCACCTGGGAATATCAAGTGCTGCAGGCATTACATTTTACAATTGAAATGTGTGGAGGACAAAAGGAAATTTTGGAGGAATCACCCCCAGCTCACTAAACATAAAAGTCATGAAAGCAGAAATGCAATCGCCTGCGGCCACACCACCTTGAATAAGCCTGATCTCAGAAGCTAAGCAATGTTGGGCTTGGTTAGTACTTGGATGGGAGACCACCTGGGAATATCAAGTGCTGCAGGCATTACATTTTACAATTGAAATGTGTGGAGGACAAAAGGAAATTTTGGAGGAATCACCCCCAGCTCACTAAACATAAAAGTCATGAAAGCAGAAATGCAATCGCCTGCGGCCACACCACCTTGAATAAGCCTGATCTCGTCTGATCTCAGAAGCTAAGCAATGTTGGGCTTGGTTAGTACTTGGATGGGAGACCACCTGGGAATATCAAGTGCTGCAGGCATTACATTTTTGTAATTACATTTTACAATTGAAATGTGTGGAGGACAAAAGGAAATTTTGGAGGAATCACCCCCAGCTCACTAAACATAAAAGTCATGAAAGCAGAAATGCAATCGCCTGCGGCCACACCACCTTGAATAAGCCTGATCTCGTCTGATCTCCGAAGCTAAGCAATGTTGGGCTTGGTTAGTACTTGGATGGGAGACCACCTGGGAATATCAAGTGCTGCAGGCATTACATTTTTGTAATTACATTTTACAATTGAAATGTGTGGAGGACAAAAGGAAATTTTGGAGGAATCACCCCCAGCTCACTAAACATAAAAGTCATGAAAGCAGAAATGCAATCGCCTGCGGCCACACCACCTTGAATAAGCCTGATCTCGTCTGATCTCAGAAGCTAAGCAATGTTGGGCTTGGTTAGTACTTGGATGGGAGACCACCTGGGAATATCAAGTGCTGCAGGCATTACATTTTACAATAGAAATGTGTGGAGGACAAAAGGAAATTTTGGAGGAATCACCCCCAGCTCACTAAACATAAAAGTCATGAAAGCAGAAATGCAATCGCCTGCGGCCACACCACCTTGAATAAGCCTGATCTCAGAAGCTAAGCAATGTTGGGCTTGGTTAGTACTTGGATGGGAGACCACCTGGGAATATCAAGTGCTGCAGGCATTACATTTTACAATTGAAATGTGTGGAGGACAAAAGGAAATTTTGGAGGAATCACCCCCAGCTCACTAAACATAAAAGTCATGAAAGCAGAAATGCAATCGCCTGCGGCCACACCACCTTGAATAAGCCTGATCTCAGAAGCTAAGCAATGTTGGGCTTGGTTAGTACTTGGATGGGAGACCACCTGGGAATATCAAGTGCTGCAGGCATTACATTTTAGTAATTACATTTTACAATTGAAATGTGTGGAGGACAAAAGGAAATTTTGGAGGAATCACCCCCAGCTCACTAAACATAAAAGTCATGAAAGCAGAAATGCAATCGCCTGCGGCCACACCACCTTGAATAAGCCTGATCTCGTCTGATCTCAGAAGCTAAGCAATGTTGGGCTTGGTTAGGACTTGGATGGGAGACCACCTGGGAATATCAAGTGCTGCAGGCATTACATTTTACAATTGAAATGTGTGGAGGACAAAAGGAAATTTTGGAGGAATCACCCCCAGCTCACTAAACATAAAAGTCATGAAAGCAGAAATGCAATCGCCTGCGGCCACACCACCTTGAATAAGCCTGATCTCGTCTGATCTCAGAAGCTAAGCAATGTTGGGCTTGGTTAGTACTTGGATGGGAGACCACCTGGGAATATCAAGTGCTGCAGGCATTACATTTTACAATTGAAATGTGTGGAGGACAAAAGGAAATTTTGGAGTAATCACCCCCAGCTCACTAAACATAAAAGTCATGAAAGCAGAAATGCAATCGCCTGCGGCCACACCACCTTGAATAAGCCTGATCTCAGAAGCTAAGCAATGTTGGGCTTGGTTAGTACTTGGATGGGAGACCACCTGGGAATATCAAGTGCTGCAGGCATTACATTTTACAATTGAAATGTGTGGAGGACAAAAGGAAATTTTGGAGGAATCACCCCCAGCTCACTAAACATAAAAGTCATGAAAGCAGAAATGCAATCGCCTGCGGCCACACCACCTTGAATAAGCCTGATCTCGTCTGATCTCAGAAGCTGAGCAATGTTGGGCTTGGTTAGTACTTGGATGGGAGACCACCTGGGAATATCAAGTGCTGCAGGCATTACATTTTACAATTGAAATGTGTGGAGGACAAAAGGAAATTTTGGAGGAATCACCCCCAGCTCACTAAACATAAAAGTCATGAAAGCAGAAATGCAATCGCCTGCGGCCACACCACCTTGAATAAGCCTGATCTCGTCTGATCTCAGAAGCTAAGCAATGTTGGGCTTGGTTAGTACTTGGATGGGAGACCACCTGGGAATATCAAGTGCTGCAGGCATTACATTTTACAATTGAAATGTGTGGAGGACAAAAGGAAATTTTGGAGGAATCACCCCCAGCTCACTAAACATAAAAGTCATGAAAGCAGAAATGCAATCGCCTGCGGCCACACCACCTTGAATAAGCCTGATCTCGTCTGATCTCAGAAGCTAAGCAATGTGGGGCTTGGTTAGTACTTGGATGGGAGACCACCTGGGAATATCAAGTGCTGCAGGCATTACATTTTAGTAATTACATTTTACAATTGAAATGTGTGGAGGACAAAAGGAAATTTTGGAGGAATCACCCCCAGCTCACTAAACATAAAAGTCATGAAAGCAGAAATGCAATCGCCTGCGGCCACACCACCTTGAATAAGCCTGATCTCGTCTGATCTCAGAAGCTAAGCAATGTTGGGCTTGGTTAGTACTTGGATGGGAGACCACCTGGGAATATCAAGTGCTGCAGGCATTACATTTTAGTAATTACATTTTACAATTGAAATGTGTGGAGGACAAAAGGAAATTTTGGAGGAATCACCCCCAGCTCACTAAACATAAAAGTCATGAAAGCAGAAATGCAATCGCCTGCGGCCACACCACCTTGAATAAGCCTGATCTCGTCTGATCTCAGAAGCTAAGCAATGTTGGGCTTGGTTAGTACTTGGATGGGAGACCACCTGGGAATATCAAGTGCTGCAGGCATTACATTTTACAATTGAAATGTGTGGAGGACAAAAGGAAATTTTGGAGGAATCACCCCCAGCTCACTAAACATAAAAGTCATGAAAGCAGAAATGCAATCGCCTGCGGCCACACCACCTTGAATAAGCCTGATCTCGTCTGATCTCAGAAGCTAAGCAATGTTGGGCTTGGTTAGTACTTGGATGGGAGACCACCTGGGAATATCAAGTGCTGCAGGCATTACATTTTACAATTGAAATGTGTGGAGGACAAAAGGAAATTTTGGAGGAATCACCCCCAGCTCACTAAACATAAAAGTCATGAAAGCAGAAATGCAATCGCCTGCGGCCACACCACCTTGAATAAGCCTGATCTCGTCTGATCTCAGAAGCTAAGCAATGTTGGGCTTGGTTAGTACTTGGATGGGAGACCACCTGGGAATATCAAGTGCTGCAGGCATTACATTTTACAATTGAAATGTGTGGAGGACAAAAGGAAATTTTGGAGGAATCACCCCCAGCTCACTAAACATAAAAGTCATGAAAGCAGAAATGCAATCGCCTGCGGCCACAACACCTTGAATAAGCCTGATCTCGTCTGATCTCAGAAGCTAAGCAATGTTGGGCTTGGTTCGTACTTGGATGGGAGACCACCTGGGAATATCAAGTGCTGCAGGCATTACATTTTTGTAATTACATTTTACAATTGAAATGTGTGGAGGACAAAAGGAAATTTTGGAGGAATCACCCCCAGCTCACTAAACATAAAAGTCATGAAAGCAGAAATGCAATCGCCTGCGGCCACACCACCTTGAATAAGCCTGATCTCGTCTGATCTCAGAAGCTAAGCAATGTTGGGCTTGGTTAGTACTTGGATGGGAGACCACCTGGGAATATCAAGTGCTGCAGGCATTACATTTTACAATTGAAATGTGTGGAGGACAAAAGGAAATTTTGGAGGAATCACCCCCAGCTCACTAAACATAAAAGTCATGAAAGCAGAAATGCAATCGCCTGCGGCCACACCACCTTGAATAAGCCTGATCTCGTCTGATCTCAGAAGCTAAGCAATGTTGGGCTTGGTTCGTACTTGGATGGGAGACCACCTGGGAATATCAAGTGCTGCAGGCATTACATTTTTGTAATTACATTTTACAATTGAAATGTGTGGAGGACAAAAGGAAATTTTGGAGGAATCACCCCCAGCTCACTAAACATAAAAGTCATGAAAGCAGAAATGCAATCGCCTGCGGCCACACCACCTTGAATAAGCCTGATCTCGTCTGATCTCAGAAGCTAAGCAATGTTGGGCTTGGTTAGTACTTGGATGGGAGACCACCTGGGAATATCAAGTGCTGCAGGCATTACATTTTTGTAATTACATTTTACAATTGAAATGTGTGGAGGACAAAAGGAAATTTTGGAGGAATCACCCCCAGCTCACTAAACATAAAAGTCATGAAAGCAGAAATGCAATCGCCTGCGGCCACACCACCTTGAATAAGCCTGATCTCGTCTGATCTCAGAAGCTAAGCAATGTTGGGCTTGGTTAGTACTTGGATGGGAGACCACCTGGGAATATCAAGTGCTGCAGGCATTACATTTTACAATTGAAATGTGTGGAGGACAAAAGGAAATTTTGGAGGAATCACCCCCAGCTCACTAAACATAAAAGTCATGAAAGCAGAAATGCAATCGCCTGCGGCCACACCACCTTGAATAAGCCTGATCTCGTCTGATCTCAGAAGCTAAGCAATGTTGGGCTTGGTTAGTACTTGGATGGGAGACCACCTGGGAATATCAAGTGCTGCAGGCATTACATTTTACAATTGAAATGTGTGGAGGACAAAAGGAAATTTTGGAGGAATCACCCCCAGCTCACTAAACATAAAAGTCATGAAAGCAGAAATGCAATCGCCTGCGGCCACACCACCTTGAATAAGCCTGATCTCGTCTGATCTCAGAAGCTAAGCAATGTTGGGCTTGGTTAGTACTTGGATGGGAGACCACCTGGGAATATCAAGTGCTGCAGGCATTACATTTTTGTAATTACATTTTACAATTGAAATGTGTGGAGGACAAAAGGAAATTTTGGAGGAATCACCCCCAGCTCACTAAACATAAAAGTCATGAAAGCAGAAATGCAATCGCCTGCGGCCACACCACCTTGAATAAGCCTGATCTCGTCTGATCTCAGAAGCTAAGCAATGTTGGGCTTGGTTAGTACTTGGATGGGAGACCACCTGGGAATATCAAGTGCTGCAGGCATTACATTTTTGTAATTACATTTTACAATTGAAATGTGTGGAGGACAAACGGAAATTTTGGAGGAATCACCCCCAGCTCACTAAACATAAAAGTCATGAAAGCAGAAATGCAATCGCCTGCGGCCACACCACCTTGAATAAGCCTGATCTCGTCTGATCTCAGAAGCTAAGCAATGTTGGGCTTGGTTAGTACTTGGATGGGAGACCACCTGGGAATATCAAGTGCTGCAGGCATTACATTTTACAATTGAAATGTGTGGAGGACAAAAGGAAGTTTTGGAGGAATCACCCCCAGCTCACTAAACATAAAAGTCATGAAAGCAGAAATGCAATCGCCTGCGGCCACACCACCTTGAATAAGCCTGATCTCGTCTGATCTCAGAAGCTAAGCAATGTTGGGCTTGGTTAGTACTTGGATGGGAGACCACCTGGGAATATCAAGTGCTGCAGGCATTACTTTTTTGTAATTACATTTTACAATTGAAATGTGTGGAGGACAAAAGGAAATTTTGGAGGAATCACCCCCAGCTCACTAAACATAAAAGTCATGAAAGCAGAAATGCAGTCGCCTGCGGCCACACCACCTTGAATAAGCCTGATCTCGTCTGATCTCAGAAGCTAAGCAATGTTGGGCTTGGTTAGTACTTGGATGGGAGACCACCTGGGAATATCAAGTGCTGCAGGCATTACATTTTTGTAATTACATTTTACAATTGAAATGTGTGGAGGACAAAAGGAAATTTTGGAGGAATCACCCCCAGCTCACTAAACATAAAAGTCATGAAAGCAGAAATGCAATCGCCTGCGGCCACACCACCTTGAATAAGCCTGATCTCAGAAGCTAAGCAATGTTGGGCTTGGTTAGTACTTGGATGGGAGACCACCTGGGAATATCAAGTGCTGCAGGCATTACATTTTACAATTGAAATGTGTGGAGGACAAAAGGAAATTTTGGAGGAATCACCCCCAGCTCACTAAACATAAAAGTCATGAAAGCAGAAATGCAATCGCCTGCGGCCACACCACCTTGAATAAGCCTGATCTCGTCTGATCTCAGAAGCTAAGCAATGTTGGGCTTGGTTAGTACTTGGATGGGAGACCACCTGGGAATATCAAGTGCTGCAGGCATTACATTTTTGTAATTACATTTTACAATTGAAATGTGTGGAGGACAAAAGGAAATTTTGGAGGAATCACCCCCAGCTCACTAAACATAAAAGTCATGAAAGCAGAAATGCAATCGCCTGCGGCCACACCACCTTGAATAAGCCTGATCTTGTCTGATCTCAGAAGCTAAGCAATGTTGGGCTTGGTTAGTACTTGGATGGGAGACCACCTGGGAATATCAAGTGCTGCAGGCATTACATTTTACAATTGAAATGTGTGGAGGACAAAAGGAAATTTTGGAGGAATCACCCCCAGCTCACTAAACATAAAAGTCATGAAAGCAGAAATGCAATCGCCTGCGGCCACACCACCTTGAATAAGCCTGATCTCGTCTGATCTCAGAAGCTAAGCAATGTTGGGCTTGGTTAGTACTTGGATGGGAGACCACCTGGGAATATCAAGTGCTGCAGGCATTACATTTTACAATTGAAATGTGTGGAGGACAAAAGGAAATTTTGGAGGATTCACCCCCAGCTCACTAAACATAAAAGTCATGAAAGCAGAAATGCAATCGCCTGCGGCCACACCACCTTGAATAAGCCTGATCTCGTCTGATCTCAGAAGCTAAGCAATGTTGGGCTTGGTTAGTACTTGGATGGGAGACCACCTGGGAATATCAAGTGCTGCAGGCATTACATTTTTGTAATTACATTTTACAATTGAAATGTGTGGAGGACAAAAGGAAATTTTGGAAGAATCACCCCCAGCTCACTAAACATAAAAGTCATGAAAGCAGAAATGCAATCGCCTGCGGCCACACCACCTTGAATAAGCCTGATCTCGTCTGATCTCAGAAGCTAAGCAATGTTGGGCTTGGTTAGTACTTGGATGGGAGACCACCTGGGAATATCAAGTGCTGCAGGCATTACATTTTTGTAATTACATTTTACAATTGAAATGTGTGGAGGACAAAAGGAAATTTTGGAGGAATCACCCCCAGCTCACTAAACATAAAAGTCATGAAAGCAGAAATGCAATCGCCTGCGGCCACACCACCTTGAATAAGCCTGATCTCGTCTGATCTCAGAAGCTAAGCAATGTTGGGCTTGGTTAGTACTTGGATGGGAGACCACCTGGGAATATCAAGTGCTGCAGGCATTACATTTTTGTAATTACATTTTACAATTGAAATGTGTGGAGGACAAAAGGAATTTTTGGAGGAATCACCCCCAGCTCACTAAACATAAAAGTCATGAAAGCAGAAATGCAATCGCCTGCGGCCACACCACCTTGAATAAGCCTGATCTCGTCTGATCTCAGAAGCTAAGCAATGTTGGGCTTGGTTAGTACTTGGATGGGAGACCACCTGGGAATATCAAGTGCTGCAGGCATTACATTTTACAATTGAAATGTGTGGAGGACAAAAGGAAATTTTGGAGGAATCACCCCCAGCTCACTAAACATAAAAGTCATGAAAGCAGAACAGCAATCGCCTGCGGCCACACCACCTTGAATAAGCCTGATCTCGTCTGATCTCAGAAGCTAAGCAATGTTGGGCTTGGTTAGTACTTGGATGGGAGACCACCTGGGAATATCAAGTGCTGCAGGCATTACATTTTACAATTGAAATGTGTGGAGGACAAAAGGAAATTTTGGAGGAATAACCCCCAGCTCACTAAACATAAAAGTCATGAAAGCAGAAATGCAATCGCCTGCGGCCACACCACCTTGAATAAGCCTGATCTCGTCTGATCTCAGAAGCTAAGCAATGTTGGGCTTGGTTAGTACTTGGATGGGAGACCACCTGGGAATATCAAGTGCTGCAGGCATTACATTTTTGTCATTACATTTTACAATTGAAATGTGTGGAGGACAAAAGGAAATTTTGGAGGAATCACCCCCAGCTCACTAAACATAAAAGTCATGAAAGCAGAAATGCAATCGCATGCGGCCACACCACCTTGAATAAGCCTGATCTCGTCTGATCTCAGAAGCTAAGCAATGTTGGGCTTGGTTAGTACTTGGATGGGAGACCACCTGGGAATATCAAGTGCTGCAGGCATTACATTTTACAATTGAAATGTGTGGAGGACAAAAGGAAATTTTGGAGGAATCACCCCCAGCTCACTAAACATAAAAGTCATGAAAGCAGAAATGCAATCGCCTGCGGCCACACCACCTTGAATAAGCCTGATCTCGTCTGATCTCAGAAGCTAAGCAATGTTGGGCTTGGTTAGTACTTGGATGGGAGACCACGTGGGAATATCAAGTGCTGCAGGCATTACATTTTTGTAATTACATTTTACAATTGAAATGTGTGGAGGACAAAAGGAAATTTTGGAGGAATCACCCCCAGCTCACTAAACATAAAAGTCATGAAAGCAGAAATGCAATCGCCTGCGGCCACACCACCTTGAATAAGCCTGATCTTGTCTGATCTCAGAAGCTAAGCAATGTTGGGCTTGGTTAGTACTTGGATGGGAGACCACCTGGGAATATCAAGTGCTGCAGGCATTACATTTTACAATTGAAATGTGTGGAGGACAAAAGGAAATTTTGGAGGAATCACCCCCAGCTCACTAAACATAAAAGTCATGAAAGCAGAAATGCAATCGCCTGCGGCCACACCACCTTGAATAAGCCTGATCTCGTCTGATCTCAGAAGCTAAGCAATGTTGGGCTTGGTTAGTACTTGGATGGGAGACCACCTGGGAATATCAAGTGCTGCAGGCATTACATTTTACAATTGAAATGTGTGGAGGACAAAAGGAAATTTTGGAGGAATCACCCCCAGCTCACTAAACATAAAAGTCATGAAAGCAGAAATGCAATCGCCTGCGGCCACACCACCTTGAATAAGCCTGATCTCGTCTGATCTCAGAAGCTAAGCAATGTTGGGCTTGGTTAGTACTTGGATGGGAGACCACCTGGGAATATCAAGTGCTGCAGGCATTACATTTTTGTAATTACATTTTACAATTGAAATGTGTGGAGGACAAAAGGAAATTTTGGAGGAATCACCCCCAGCTCACTAAACATAAAAGTCATGAAAGCAGAAATGCAATCGCCTGCGGCCACACCACCTTGAATAAGCCTGATCTCGTCTGATCTCAGAAGCTAAGCAATGTTGGGCTTGGTTAGTACTTGGATGGGAGACCACCTGGGAATATCAAGTGCTGCAGGCATTACATTTTACAATTGAAATGTGTGGAGGACAAAAGGAAATTTTGGAGGAATCACCCCCAGCTCACTAAACATAAAAGTCATGAAAGCAGAAATGCAATCGCCTGCGGCCACACCACCTTGAATAAGCCTGATCTCGTCTGATCTCAGAAGCTAAGCAATGTTGGGCTTGGTTAGTACTTGGATGGGAGACCACCTGGGAATATCAAGTGCTGCAGGCATTACATTTTACAATTGAAATGTGTGGAGGACAAAAGGAAATTTTGGAGGAATCACCCCCAGCTCACTAAACATAAAAGTCATGAAAGCAGAAATGCAATCGCCTGCGGCCACACCACCTTGAATAAGCCTGATCTCGTCTGATCTCAGAAGCTAAGCAATGTTGGGCTTGGTTAGTACTTGGATGGGAGACCACCTGGGAATATCAAGTGCTGCAGGCATTACATTTTTGTAATTACATTTTACAATTGAAATGTGTGGAGGACAAAAGGAAATTTTGGAGGAATCACCCCCAGCTCACTAAACATAAAAGTCATGAAAGCAGAAATGCAATCGCCTGCGGCCACACCACCTTGAATAAGCCTGATCTCAGAAGCTAAGCAATGTTGGGCTTGGTTAGTACTTGGATGGGAGACCACCTGGGAATATCAAGTGCTGCAGGCATTACATTTTTGTAATTACATTTTACAATTGAAATGTGTGGAGGACAAAAGGAAATTTTGGAGGAATCACCCCCAGCTCACTAAACATAAAAGTCATGAAAGCAGAAATGCAATCGCCTGCGGCCACACCACCTTGAATAAGCCTGATCTCAGAAGCTAAGCAATGTTGGGCTTGGTTAGTACTTGGATGGGAGACCACCTGGGAATATCAAGTGCTGCAGGCATTACATTTTACAATTGAAATGTGTGGAGGACAAAAGGAAATTTTGGAGGAATCACCCCCAGCTCACTAAACATAAAAGTCATGAAAGCAGAAATGCAATCGCCTGCGGCCACACCACCTTGAATAAGCCTGATCTCGTCTGATCTCAGAAGCTAAGCAATGTTGGGCTTGGTTAGTACTTGGATGGGAGACCACCTGGGAATATCAAGTGCTGCAGGCATTACATTTTACAATTGAAATGTGTGGAGGACAAAAGGAAATTTTGGAGGAATCACCCCCAGCTCACTAAACATAAAAGTCATGAAAGCAGAAATGCAATCGCCTGCGGCCACACCACCTTGAATAAGCCTGATCTCGTCTGATCTCAGAAGCTAAGCAATGTTGGGCTTGGTTAGTACTTGGATGGGAGACCACCTGGGAATATCAAGTGCTGCAGGCATTACATTTTTGTAATTACATTTTACAATTGAAATGTGTGGAGGACAAAAGGAAATTTTGGAGGAATCACCCCCAGCTCACTAAACATAAAAGTCATGAAAGCAGAAATGCAATCGCCTGCGGCCACACCACCTTGAATAAGCCTGATCTCGTCTGATCTCAGAAGCTAAGCAATGTTGGGCTTGGTTAGTACTTGGATGGGAGACCACCTGGGAATATCAAGTGCTGCAGGCATTACATTTTACAATTGAAATGTGTGGAGGACAAAAGGAAATTTTGGAGGAATCACCCCCAGCTCACTAAACATAAAAGTCATGAAAGCAGAAATGCAATCGCCTGCGGCCACACCACCTTGAATAAGCCTGATCTCGTCTGATCTCAGAAGCTAAGCAATGTTGGGCTTGGTTAGTACTTGGATGGGAGACCACCTGGGAATATCAAGTGCTGCAGGCATTACATTTTACAATTGAAATGTGTGGAGGACAAAAGGAAATTTTGGAGGAATCACCCCCAGCTCACTAAACATAAAAGTCATGAAAGCAGAAATGCCATCGCCTGCGGCCACACCACCTTGAATAAGCCTGATCTCGTCTGATCTCAGAAGCTAAGCAATGTTGGGCTTGGTTAGTACTTGGATGGGAGACCACCTGGGAATATCAAGTGCTGCAGGCATTACATTTTACAATTGAAATGTGTGGAGGACAAAAGGAAATTTTGGAGGAATCACCCCCAGCTCACTAAACATAAAAGTCATGAAAGCAGAAATGCAATCGCCTGCGGCCACACCACCTTGAATAAGCCTGATCTCGTCTGATCTCAGAAGCTAAGCAATGTTGGGCTTGGTTAGTACTTGGATGGGAGACCACCTGGGAATATCAAGTGCTGCAGGCATTACATTTTACAATTGAAATGTGTGGAGGACAAAAGGAAATTTTGGAGGAATCACCCCCAGCTCACTAAACATAAAAGTCATGAAAGCAGAAATGCAATCGCCTGCGGCCACACCACCTTGAATAAGCCTGATCTCGTCTGATCTCAGAAGCTAAGCAATGTTGGGCTTGGTTAGTACTTGGATGGGAGACCACCTGGGAATATCAAGTGCTGCAGGCATTACATTTTTGTAATTACATTTTACAATTGAAATGTGTGGAGGACAAAAGGAAATTTTGGAGGAATCACCCCCAGCTCACTAAACATAAAAGTCATGAAAGCAGAAATGCAATCGCCTGCGGCCACACCACCTTGAATAAGCCTGATCTCAGAAGCTAAGCAATGTTGGGCTTGGTTAGTACTTGGATGGGAGACCACCTGGGAATATCAAGTGCTGCAGGCATTACATTTTTGTAATTACATTTTACAATTGAAATGTGTGGAGGACAAAAGGAAATTTTGGAGGAATCACCCCCAGCTCACTAAACATAAAAGTCATGAAAGCAGAAATGCAATCGCCTGCGGCCACACCACCTTGAATAAGCCTGATCTCAGAAGCTAAGCAATGTTGGGCTTGGTTAGTACTTGGATGGGAGACCACCTGGGAATATCAAGTGCTGCAGGCATTACATTTTACAATTGAAATGTGTGGAGGACAAAAGGAAATTTTGGAGGAATCACCCCCAGCTCACTAAACATAAAAGTCATGAAAGCAGAAATGCAATCGCCTGCGGCCACACCACCTTGAATAAGCCTGATCTCGTCTGATCTCAGAAGCTAAGCAATGTTGGGCTTGGTTAGTACTTGGATGGGAGACCACCTGGGAATATCAAGTGCTGCAGGCATTACATTTTACAATTGAAATGTGTGGAGGACAAAAGGAAATTTTGGAGGAATCACCCCCAGCTCACTAAACATAAAAGTCATGAAAGCAGAAATGCAATCGCCTGCGGCCACACCACCTTGAATAAGCCTGATCTCGTCTGATCTCAGAAGCTAAGCAATGTTGGGCTTGGTTAGTACTTGGATGGGAGACCACCTGGGAATATCAAGTGCTGCAGGCATTACATTTTTGTAATTACATTTTTACAATTGAAATGTGTGGAGGACAAAAGGAAATTTTGGAGGAATCACCCCCAGCTCACTAAACATAAAAGTCATGAAAGCAGAAATGCAATCGCCTGCGGCCACACCACCTTGAATAAGCCTGATCTCGTCTGATCTCAGAAGCTAAGCAATGTTGGGCTTGGTTAGTACTTGGATGGGAGACCACCTGGGAATATCAAGTGCTGCAGGCATTACATTTTACAATTGAAATGTGTGGAGGACAAAAGGAAATTTTGGAGGAATCACCCCCAGCTCACTAAACATAAAAGTCATGAAAGCAGAAATGCAATCGCCTGCGGCCACACCACCTTGAATAAGCCTGATCTCGTCTGATCTCAGAAGCTAAGCAATGTTGGGCTTGGTTAGTACTTGGATGGGAGACCACCTGGGAATATCAAGTGCTGCAGGCATTACATTTTACAATTGAAATGTGTGGAGGACAAAAGGAAATTTTGGAGGAATCACCCCCAGCTCACTAAACATAAAAGTCATGAAAGCAGAAATGCAATCGCCTGCGGCCACACCACCTTGAATAAGCCTGATCTCGTCTGATCTCAGAAGCTAAGCAATGTTGGGCTTGGTTAGTACTTGGATGGGAGACCACCTGAGAATATCAAGTGCTGCAGGCATTACATTTTACAATTGAAATGTGTGGAGGACAAAAGGAAATTTTGGAGGAATCACCCCCAGCTCACTAAACATAAAAGTCATGAAAGCAGAAATGCAATCGCCTGCGGCCACACCACCTTGAATAAGCCTGATCTCGTCTGATCTCAGAAGCTAAGCAATGTTGGGCTTGGTTAGTACTTGGATGGGAGACCACCTGGGAATATCAAGTGCTGCAGGCATTACATTTTACAATTGAAATGTGTGGAGGACAAAAGGAAATTTTGGAGGAATCACCCCCAGCTCACTAAACATAAAAGTCATGAAAGCAGAAATGCAATCGCCTGCGGCCACACCACCTTGAATAAGCCTGATCTCGTCTGATCTCAGAAGCTAAGCAATGTTGGGCTTGGTTAGTACTTGGATGGGAGACCACCTGGGAATATCAAGTGCTGCAGGCATTACATTTTACAATTGAAATGTGTGGAGGACAAAAGGAAATTTTGGAGGAATCACCCCCAGCTCACTAAACATAAAAGTCATGAAAGCAGAAATGCAATCGCCTGCGGCCACACCACCTTGAATAAGCCTGATCTCGTCTGATCTCAGAAGCTAAGCAATGTTGGGCTTGGTTAGTACTTGGATGGGAGACCACCTGGGAATATCAAGTGCTGCAGGCATTACATTTTACAATTGAAATGTGTGGAGGACAAAAGGAAATTTTGGAGGAATCACCCCCAGCTCACTAAACATAAAAGTCATGAAAGCAGAAATGCAATCGCCTGCGGCCACACCACCTTGAATAAGCCTGATCTCGTCTGATCTCAGAAGCTAAGCAATGTTGGGCTTGGTTAGTACTTGGATGGGAGACCACCTGGGAATATCAAGTGCTGCAGGCATTACATTTTACAATTGAAATGTGTGGAGGACAAAAGGAAATTTTGGAGGAATCACCCCCAGCTCACTAAACATAAAAGTCATGAAAGCAGAAATGCAATCGCCTGCGGCCACACCACCTTGAATAAGCCTGATCTCGTCTGATCTCAGAAGCTAAGCAATGTTGGGCTTGGTTAGTACTTGGATGGGAGACCACCTGGGAATATCAAGTGCTGCAGGCATTACATTTTTAATTACATTTTACAATTGAAATGTGTGGAGGACAAAAGGAAATTTTGGAGGAATCACCCCCAGCTCACTAAACATAAAAGTCATGAAAGCAGAAATGCAATCGCCTGCGGCCACACCACCTTGAATAAGCCTGATCTCGTCTGATCTCAGAAGCTAAGCAATGTTGGGCTTGGTTAGTACTTGGATGGGAGACCACCTGGGAATATCAAGTGCTGCAGGCATTACATTTTACAATTGAAATGTGTGGAGGACAAAAGGAAATTTTGGAGGAATCACCCCCAGCTCACTAAACATAAAAGTCATGAAAGCAGAAATGCAATCGCCTGCGGCCACACCACCTTGAATAAGCCTGATCTCGTCTGATCTCAGAAGCTAAGCAATGTTGGGCTTGGTTAGTACTTGGATGGGAGACCACCTGGGAATATCAAGTGCTGCAGGCATTACATTTTACAATTGAAATGTGTGGAGGACAAAAGGAAATTTTGGAGGAATCACCCCCAGCTCACTAAACATAAAAGTCATGAAAGCAGAAATGCAATCGCCTGCGGCCACACCACCTTGAATAAGCCTGATCTCGTCTGATCTCAGAAGCTAAGCAATGTTGGGCTTGGTTAGTACTTGGATGGGAGACCACCTGGGAATATCAAGTGCTGCAGGCATTACATTTTACAATTGAAATGTGTGGAGGACAAAAGGAAATTTTGGAGGAATCACCCCCAGCTCACTAAACATAAAAGTCATGAAAGCAGAAATGCAATCGCCTGCGGCCACACCACCTTGAATAAGCCTGATCTCGTCTGATCTCAGAAGCTAAGCAATGTTGGGCTTGGTTAGTACTTGGATGGGAGACCACCTGGGAATATCAAGTGCTGCAGGCATTACATTTTACAATTGAAATGTGTGGAGGACAAAAGGAAATTTTGGAGGAATCACCCCCAGCTCACTAAACATAAAAGTCATGAAAGCAGAAATGCAATCGCCTGCGGCCACACCACCTTGAATAAGCCTGATCTCGTCTGATCTCAGAAGCTAAGCAATGTTGGGCTTGGTTAGTACTTGGATGGGAGACCACCTGGGAATATCAAGTGCTGCAGGCATTACATTTTACAATTGAAATGTGTGGAGGACAAAAGGAAATTTTGGAGGAATCACCCCCAGCTCACTAAACATAAAAGTCATGAAAGCAGAAATGCAATCGCCTGCGGCCACACCACCTTGAATAAGCCTGATCTCGTCTGATCTCAGAAGCTAAGCAATGTTGGGCTTGGTTAGTACTTGGATGGGAGACCACCTGGGAATATCAAGTGCTGCAGGCATTACATTTTACAATTGAAATGTGTGGAGGACAAAAGGAAATTTTGGAGGAATCACCCCCAGCTCACTAAACATAAAAGTCATGAAAGCAGAAATGCAATCGCCTGCGGCCACACCACCTTGAATAAGCCTGATCTCGTCTGATCTCAGAAGCTAAGCAATGTTGGGCTTGGTTAGTACTTGGATGGGAGACCACCTGGGAATATCAAGTGCTGCAGGCATTACGTAATTACATTACAATTGAAATGTGTGGAGGACAAAAGGAAATTTTGGAGGAATCACCCCCAGCTCACTAAACATAAAAGTCATGAAAGCAGAAATGCAATCGCCTGCGGCCACACCACCTTGAATAAGCCTGATCTCGTCTGATCTCAGAAGCTAAGCAATGTTGGGCTTGGTTAGTACTTGGATGGGAGACCACCTGGGAATATCAAGTGCTGCAGGCATTACATTTTAATTACAAAATTGAAATGTGTGGAGGACAAAAGGAAATTTTGGAGGAATCACCCCCAGCTCACTAAACATAAAAGTCATGAAAGCAGAAATGCAATCGCCTGCGGCCACACCACCTTGAATAAGCCTGATCTCGTCTGATCTCAGAAGCTAAGCAATGTTGGGCTTGGTTAGTACTTGGATGGGAGACCACCTGGGAATATCAAGTGCTGCAGGCATTACATTTTACAATTGAAATGTGTGGAGGACAAAAGGAAATTTTGGAGGAATCACCCCCAGCTCACTAAACATAAAAGTCATGAAAGCAGAAATGCAATCGCCTGCGGCCACACCACCTTGAATAAGCCTGATCTCGTCTGATCTCAGAAGCTAAGCAATGTTGGGCTTGGTTAGTACTTGGATGGGAGACCACCTGGGAATATCAAGTGCTGCAGGCATTACATTTTACAATTGAAATGTGTGGAGGACAAAAGGAAATTTTGGAGGAATCACCCCCAGCTCACTAAACATAAAAGTCATGAAAGCAGAAATGCAATCGCCTGCGGCCACACCACCTTGAATAAGCCTGATCTCGTCTGATCTCAGAAGCTAAGCAATGTTGGGCTTGGTTAGTACTTGGATGGGAGACCACCTGGGAATATCAAGTGCTGCAGGCATTACATTTTACAATTGAAATGTGTGGAGGACAAAAGGAAATTTTGGAGGAATCACCCCCAGCTCACTAAACATAAAAGTCATGAAAGCAGAAATGCAATCGCCTGCGGCCACACCACCTTGAATAAGCCTGATCTCGTCTGATCTCAGAAGCTAAGCAATGTTGGGCTTGGTTAGTACTTGGATGGGAGACCACCTGGGAATATCAAGTGCTGCAGGCATTACATTTTACAATTGAAATGTGTGGAGGACAAAAGGAAATTTTGGAGGAATCACCCCCAGCTCACTAAACATAAAAGTCATGAAAGCAGAAATGCAATCGCCTGCGGCCACACCACCTTGAATAAGCCTGATCTCGTCTGATCTCAGAAGCTAAGCAATGTTGGGCTTGGTTAGTACTTGGATGGGAGACCACCTGGGAATATCAAGTGCTGCAGGCATTACATTTTACAATTGAAATGTGTGGAGGACAAAAGGAAATTTTGGAGGAATCACCCCCAGCTCACTAAACATAAAAGTCATGAAAGCAGAAATGCAATCGCCTGCGGCCACACCACCTTGAATAAGCCTGATCTCGTCTGATCTCAGAAGCTAAGCAATGTTGGGCTTGGTTAGTACTTGGATGGGAGACCACCTGGGAATATCAAGTGCTGCAGGCATTACATTTTACAATTGAAATGTGTGGAGGACAAAAGGAAATTTTGGAGGAATCACCCCCAGCTCACTAAACATAAAAGTCATGAAAGCAGAAATGCAATCGCCTGCGGCCACACCACCTTGAATAAGCCTGATCTCGTCTGATCTCAGAAGCTAAGCAATGTTGGGCTTGGTTAGTACTTGGATGGGAGACCACCTGGGAATATCAAGTGCTGCAGGCATTACATTTTACAATTGAAATGTGTGGAGGACAAAAGGAAATTTTGGAGGAATCACCCCCAGCTCACTAAACATAAAAGTCATGAAAGCAGAAATGCAATCGCCTGCGGCCACACCACCTTGAATAAGCCTGATCTCGTCTGATCTCAGAAGCTAAGCAATGTTGGGCTTGGTTAGTACTTGGATGGGAGACCACCTGGGAATATCAAGTGCTGCAGGCATTACATTTTACAATTGAAATGTGTGGAGGACAAAAGGAAATTTTGGAGGAATCACCCCCAGCTCACTAAACATAAAAGTCATGAAAGCAGAAATGCAATCGCCTGCGGCCACACCACCTTGAATAAGCCTGATCTCGTCTGATCTCAGAAGCTAAGCAATGTTGGGCTTGGTTAGTACTTGGATGGGAGACCACCTGGGAATATCAAGTGCTGCAGGCATTACATTTTACAATTGAAATGTGTGGAGGACAAAAGGAAATTTTGGAGGAATCACCCCCAGCTCACTAAACATAAAAGTCATGAAAGCAGAAATGCAATCGCCTGCGGCCACAGCACCTTGAATAAGCCTGATCTCGTCTGATCTCAGAAGCTAAGCAATGTTGGGCTTGGTTAGTACTTGGATGGGAGACCACCTGGGAATATCAAGTGCTGCAGGCATTACATTTTACAATTGAAATGTGTGGAGGACAAAAGGAAATTTTGGAGGAATCACCCCCAGCTCACTAAACATAAAAGTCATGAAAGCAGAAATGCAATCGCCTGCGGCCACACCACCTTGAATAAGCCTGATCTCGTCTGATCTCAGAAGCTAAGCAATGTTGGGCTTGGTTAGTACTTGGATGGGAGACCACCTGGGAATATCAAGTGCTGCAGGCATTACATTTTACAATTGAAATGTGTGGAGGACAAAAGGAAATTTTGGAGGAATCACCCCCAGCTCACTAAACATAAAAGTCATGAAAGCAGAAATGCAATCGCCTGCGGCCACACCACCTTGAATAAGCCTGATCTCGTCTGATCTCAGAAGCTAAGCAATGTTGGGCTTGGTTAGTACTTGGATGGGAGACCACCTGGGAATATCAAGTGCTGCAGGCATTACATTTTACAATTGAAATGTGTGGAGGACAAAAGGAAATTTTGGAGGAATCACCCCCAGCTCACTAAACATAAAAGTCATGAAAGCAGAAATGCAATCGCCTGCGGCCACACCACCTTGAATAAGCCTGATCTCGTCTGATCTCAGAAGCTAAGCAATGTTGGGCTTGGTTAGTACTTGGATGGGAGACCACCTGGGAATATCAAGTGCTGCAGGCATTACATTTTACAATTGAAATGTGTGGAGGACAAAAGGAAATTTTGGAGGAATCACCCCCAGCTCACTAAACATAAAAGTCATGAAAGCAGAAATGCAATCGCCTGCGGCCACACCACCTTGAATAAGCCTGATCTCGTCTGATCTCAGAAGCTAAGCAATGTTGGGCTTGGTTAGTACTTGGATGGGAGACCACCTGGGAATATCAAGTGCTGCAGGCATTACATTTTACAATTGAAATGTGTGGAGGACAAAAGGAAATTTTGGAGGAATCACCCCCAGCTCACTAAACATAAAAGTCATGAAAGCAGAAATGCAATCGCCTGCGGCCACACCACCTTGAATAAGCCTGATCTCGTCTGATCTCAGAAGCTAAGCAATGTTGGGCTTGGTTAGTACTTGGATGGGAGACCACCTGGGAATATCAAGTGCTGCAGGCATTACATTTTACAATTGAAATGTGTGGAGGACAAAAGGAAATTTTGGAGGAATCACCCCCAGCTCACTAAACATAAAAGTCATGAAAGCAGAAATGCAATCGCCTGCGGCCACACCACCTTGAATAAGCCTGATCTCGTCTGATCTCAGAAGCTAAGCAATGTTGGGCTTGGTTAGTACTTGGATGGGAGACCACCTGGGAATATCAAGTGCTGCAGGCATTACATTTTACAATTGAAATGTGTGGAGGACAAAAGGAAATTTTGGAGGAATCACCCCCAGCTCACTAAACATAAAAGTCATGAAAGCAGAAATGCAATCGCCTGCGGCCACACCACCTTGAATAAGCCTGATCTCGTCTGATCTCAGAAGCTAAGCAATGTTGGGCTTGGTTAGTACTTGGATGGGAGACCACCTGGGAATATCAAGTGCTGCAGGCATTACATTTTACAATTGAAATGTGTGGAGGACAAAAGGAAATTTTGGAGGAATCACCCCCAGCTCACTAAACATAAAAGTCATGAAAGCAGAAATGCAATCGCCTGCGGCCACACCACCTTGAATAAGCCTGATCTCGTCTGATCTCAGAAGCTAAGCAATGTTGGGCTTGGTTAGTACTTGGATGGGAGACCACCTGGGAATATCAAGTGCTGCAGGCATTACATTTTACAATTGAAATGTGTGGAGGACAAAAGGAAATTTTGGAGGAATCACCCCCAGCTCACTAAACATAAAAGTCATGAAAGCAGAAATGCAATCGCCTGCGGCCACACCACCTTGAATAAGCCTGATCTCGTCTGATCTCAGAAGCTAAGCAATGTTGGGCTTGGTTAGTACTTGGATGGGAGACCACCTGGGAATATCAAGTGCTGCAGGCATTACATTTTACAATTGAAATGTGTGGAGGACAAAAGGAAATTTTGGAGGAATCACCCCCAGCTCACTAAACATAAAAGTCATGAAAGCAGAAATGCAATCGCCTGCGGCCACACCACCTTGAATAAGCCTGATCTCGTCTGATCTCAGAAGCTAAGCAATGTTGGGCTTGGTTAGTACTTGGATGGGAGACCACCTGGGAATATCAAGTGCTGCAGGCATTACATTTTACAATTGAAATGTGTGGAGGACAAAAGGAAATTTTGGAGGAATCACCCCCAGCTCACTAAACATAAAAGTCATGAAAGCAGAAATGCAATCGCCTGCGGCCACACCACCTTGAATAAGCCTGATCTCGTCTGATCTCAGAAGCTAAGCAATGTTGGGCTTGGTTAGTACTTGGATGGGAGACCACCTGGGAATATCAAGTGCTGCAGGCATTACATTTTACAATTGAAATGTGTGGAGGACAAAAGGAAATTTTGGAGGAATCACCCCCAGCTCACTAAACATAAAAGTCATGAAAGCAGAAATGCAATCGCCTGCGGCCACACCACCTTGAATAAGCCTGATCTCGTCTGATCTCAGAAGCTAAGCAATGTTGGGCTTGGTTAGTACTTGGATGGGAGACCACCTGGGAATATCAAGTGCTGCAGGCATTACATTTTACAATTGAAATGTGTGGAGGACAAAAGGAAATTTTGGAGGAATCACCCCCAGCTCACTAAACATAAAAGTCATGAAAGCAGAAATGCAATCGCCTGCGGCCACACCACCTTGAATAAGCCTGATCTCGTCTGATCTCAGAAGCTAAGCAATGTTGGGCTTGGTTAGTACTTGGATGGGAGACCACCTGGGAATATCAAGTGCTGCAGGCATTACATTTTACAATTGAAATGTGTGGAGGACAAAAGGAAATTTTGGAGGAATCACCCCCAGCTCACTAAACATAAAAGTCATGAAAGCAGAAATGCAATCGCCTGCGGCCACACCACCTTGAATAAGCCTGATCTCGTCTGATCTCAGAAGCTAAGCAATGTTGGGCTTGGTTAGTACTTGGATGGGAGACCACCTGGGAATATCAAGTGCTGCAGGCATTACATTTTACAATTGAAATGTGTGGAGGACAAAAGGAAATTTTGGAGGAATCACCCCCAGCTCACTAAACATAAAAGTCATGAAAGCAGAAATGCAATCGCCTGCGGCCACACCACCTTGAATAAGCCTGATCTCGTCTGATCTCAGAAGCTAAGCAATGTTGGGCTTGGTTAGTACTTGGATGGGAGACCACCTGGGAATATCAAGTGCTGCAGGCATTACATTTTACAATTGAAATGTGTGGAGGACAAAAGGAAATTTTGGAGGAATCACCCCCAGCTCACTAAACATAAAAGTCATGAAAGCAGAAATGCAATCGCCTGCGGCCACACCACCTTGAATAAGCCTGATCTCGTCTGATCTCAGAAGCTAAGCAATGTTGGGCTTGGTTAGTACTTGGATGGGAGACCACCTGGGAATATCAAGTGCTGCAGGCATTACATTTTACAATTGAAATGTGTGGAGGACAAAAGGAAATTTTGGAGGAATCACCCCCAGCTCACTAAACATAAAAGTCATGAAAGCAGAAATGCAATCGCCTGCGGCCACACCACCTTGAATAAGCCTGATCTCGTCTGATCTCAGAAGCTAAGCAATGTTGGGCTTGGTTAGTACTTGGATGGGAGACCACCTGGGAATATCAAGTGCTGCAGGCATTACATTTTACAATTGAAATGTGTGGAGGACAAAAGGAAATTTTGGAGGAATCACCCCCAGCTCACTAAACATAAAAGTCATGAAAGCAGAAATGCAATCGCCTGCGGCCACACCACCTTGAATAAGCCTGATCTCGTCTGATCTCAGAAGCTAAGCAATGTTGGGCTTGGTTAGTACTTGGATGGGAGACCACCTGGGAATATCAAGTGCTGCAGGCATTACATTTTACAATTGAAATGTGTGGAGGACAAAAGGAAATTTTGGAGGAATCACCCCCAGCTCACTAAACATAAAAGTCATGAAAGCAGAAATGCAATCGCCTGCGGCCACACCACCTTGAATAAGCCTGATCTCGTCTGATCTCAGAAGCTAAGCAATGTTGGGCTTGGTTAGTACTTGGATGGGAGACCACCTGGGAATATCAAGTGCTGCAGGCATTACATTTTACAATTGAAATGTGTGGAGGACAAAAGGAAATTTTGGAGGAATCACCCCCAGCTCACTAAACATAAAAGTCATGAAAGCAGAAATGCAATCGCCTGCGGCCACACCACCTTGAATAAGCCTGATCTCGTCTGATCTCAGAAGCTAAGCAATGTTGGGCTTGGTTAGTACTTGGATGGGAGACCACCTGGGAATATCAAGTGCTGCAGGCATTACATTTTACAATTGAAATGTGTGGAGGACAAAAGGAAATTTTGGAGGAATCACCCCCAGCTCACTAAACATAAAAGTCATGAAAGCAGAAATGCAATCGCCTGCGGCCACACCACCTTGAATAAGCCTGATCTCGTCTGATCTCAGAAGCTAAGCAATGTTGGGCTTGGTTAGTACTTGGATGGGAGACCACCTGGGAATATCAAGTGCTGCAGGCATTACATTTTACAATTGAAATGTGTGGAGGACAAAAGGAAATTTTGGAGGAATCACCCCCAGCTCACTAAACATAAAAGTCATGAAAGCAGAAATGCAATCGCCTGCGGCCACACCACCTTGAATAAGCCTGATCTCGTCTGATCTCAGAAGCTAAGCAATGTTGGGCTTGGTTAGTACTTGGATGGGAGACCACCTGGGAATATCAAGTGCTGCAGGCATTACATTTTACAATTGAAATGTGTGGAGGACAAAAGGAAATTTTGGAGGAATCACCCCCAGCTCACTAAACATAAAAGTCATGAAAGCAGAAATGCAATCGCCTGCGGCCACACCACCTTGAATAAGCCTGATCTCGTCTGATCTCAGAAGCTAAGCAATGTTGGGCTTGGTTAGTACTTGGATGGGAGACCACCTGGGAATATCAAGTGCTGCAGGCATTACATTTTACAATTGAAATGTGTGGAGGACAAAAGGAAATTTTGGAGGAATCACCCCCAGCTCACTAAACATAAAAGTCATGAAAGCAGAAATGCAATCGCCTGCGGCCACACCACCTTGAATAAGCCTGATCTCGTCTGATCTCAGAAGCTAAGCAATGTTGGGCTTGGTTAGTACTTGGATGGGAGACCACCTGGGAATATCAAGTGCTGCAGGCATTACATTTTACAATTGAAATGTGTGGAGGACAAAAGGAAATTTTGGAGGAATCACCCCCAGCTCACTAAACATAAAAGTCATGAAAGCAGAAATGCAATCGCCTGCGGCCACACCACCTTGAATAAGCCTGATCTCGTCTGATCTCAGAAGCTAAGCAATGTTGGGCTTGGTTAGTACTTGGATGGGAGACCACCTGGGAATATCAAGTGCTGCAGGCATTACATTTTACAATTGAAATGTGTGGAGGACAAAAGGAAATTTTGGAGGAATCACCCCCAGCTCACTAAACATAAAAGTCATGAAAGCAGAAATGCAATCGCCTGCGGCCACACCACCTTGAATAAGCCTGATCTCGTCTGATCTCAGAAGCTAAGCAATGTTGGGCTTGGTTAGTACTTGGATGGGAGACCACCTGGGAATATCAAGTGCTGCAGGCATTACATTTTACAATTGAAATGTGTGGAGGACAAAAGGAAATTTTGGAGGAATCACCCCCAGCTCACTAAACATAAAAGTCATGAAAGCAGAAATGCAATCGCCTGCGGCCACACCACCTTGAATAAGCCTGATCTCGTCTGATCTCAGAAGCTAAGCAATGTTGGGCTTGGTTAGTACTTGGATGGGAGACCACCTGGGAATATCAAGTGCTGCAGGCATTACATTTTACAATTGAAATGTGTGGAGGACAAAAGGAAATTTTGGAGGAATCACCCCCAGCTCACTAAACATAAAAGTCATGAAAGCAGAAATGCAATCGCCTGCGGCCACACCACCTTGAATAAGCCTGATCTCGTCTGATCTCAGAAGCTAAGCAATGTTGGGCTTGGTTAGTACTTGGATGGGAGACCACCTGGGAATATCAAGTGCTGCAGGCATTACATTTTACAATTGAAATGTGTGGAGGACAAAAGGAAATTTTGGAGGAATCACCCCCAGCTCACTAAACATAAAAGTCATGAAAGCAGAAATGCAATCGCCTGCGGCCACACCACCTTGAATAAGCCTGATCTCGTCTGATCTCAGAAGCTAAGCAATGTTGGGCTTGGTTAGTACTTGGATGGGAGACCACCTGGGAATATCAAGTGCTGCAGGCATTACATTTTACAATTGAAATGTGTGGAGGACAAAAGGAAATTTTGGAGGAATCACCCCCAGCTCACTAAACATAAAAGTCATGAAAGCAGAAATGCAATCGCCTGCGGCCACACCACCTTGAATAAGCCTGATCTCGTCTGATCTCAGAAGCTAAGCAATGTTGGGCTTGGTTAGTACTTGGATGGGAGACCACCTGGGAATATCAAGTGCTGCAGGCATTACATTTTACAATTGAAATGTGTGGAGGACAAAAGGAAATTTTGGAGGAATCACCCCCAGCTCACTAAACATAAAAGTCATGAAAGCAGAAATGCAATCGCCTGCGGCCACACCACCTTGAATAAGCCTGATCTCGTCTGATCTCAGAAGCTAAGCAATGTTGGGCTTGGTTAGTACTTGGATGGGAGACCACCTGGGAATATCAAGTGCTGCAGGCATTACATTTTACAATTGAAATGTGTGGAGGACAAAAGGAAATTTTGGAGGAATCACCCCCAGCTCACTAAACATAAAAGTCATGAAAGCAGAAATGCAATCGCCTGCGGCCACACCACCTTGAATAAGCCTGATCTCGTCTGATCTCAGAAGCTAAGCAATGTTGGGCTTGGTTAGTACTTGGATGGGAGACCACCTGGGAATATCAAGTGCTGCAGGCATTACATTTTACAATTGAAATGTGTGGAGGACAAAAGGAAATTTTGGAGGAATCACCCCCAGCTCACTAAACATAAAAGTCATGAAAGCAGAAATGCAATCGCCTGCGGCCACACCACCTTGAATAAGCCTGATCTCGTCTGATCTCAGAAGCTAAGCAATGTTGGGCTTGGTTAGTACTTGGATGGGAGACCACCTGGGAATATCAAGTGCTGCAGGCATTACATTTTACAATTGAAATGTGTGGAGGACAAAAGGAAATTTTGGAGGAATCACCCCCAGCTCACTAAACATAAAAGTCATGAAAGCAGAAATGCAATCGCCTGCGGCCACACCACCTTGAATAAGCCTGATCTCGTCTGATCTCAGAAGCTAAGCAATGTTGGGCTTGGTTAGTACTTGGATGGGAGACCACCTGGGAATATCAAGTGCTGCAGGCATTACATTTTACAATTGAAATGTGTGGAGGACAAAAGGAAATTTTGGAGGAATCACCCCCAGCTCACTAAACATAAAAGTCATGAAAGCAGAAATGCAATCGCCTGCGGCCACACCACCTTGAATAAGCCTGATCTCGTCTGATCTCAGAAGCTAAGCAATGTTGGGCTTGGTTAGTACTTGGATGGGAGACCACCTGGGAATATCAAGTGCTGCAGGCATTACATTTTACAATTGAAATGTGTGGAGGACAAAAGGAAATTTTGGAGGAATCACCCCCAGCTCACTAAACATAAAAGTCATGAAAGCAGAAATGCAATCGCCTGCGGCCACACCACCTTGAATAAGCCTGATCTCGTCTGATCTCAGAAGCTAAGCAATGTTGGGCTTGGTTAGTACTTGGATGGGAGACCACCTGGGAATATCAAGTGCTGCAGGCATTACATTTTACAATTGAAATGTGTGGAGGACAAAAGGAAATTTTGGAGGAATCACCCCCAGCTCACTAAACATAAAAGTCATGAAAGCAGAAATGCAATCGCCTGCGGCCACACCACCTTGAATAAGCCTGATCTCGTCTGATCTCAGAAGCTAAGCAATGTTGGGCTTGGTTAGTACTTGGATGGGAGACCACCTGGGAATATCAAGTGCTGCAGGCATTACATTTTACAATTGAAATGTGTGGAGGACAAAAGGAAATTTTGGAGGAATCACCCCCAGCTCACTAAACATAAAAGTCATGAAAGCAGAAATGCAATCGCCTGCGGCCACACCACCTTGAATAAGCCTGATCTCGTCTGATCTCAGAAGCTAAGCAATGTTGGGCTTGGTTAGTACTTGGATGGGAGACCACCTGGGAATATCAAGTGCTGCAGGCATTACATTTTACAATTGAAATGTGTGGAGGACAAAAGGAAATTTTGGAGGAATCACCCCCAGCTCACTAAACATAAAAGTCATGAAAGCAGAAATGCAATCGCCTGCGGCCACACCACCTTGAATAAGCCTGATCTCGTCTGATCTCAGAAGCTAAGCAATGTTGGGCTTGGTTAGTACTTGGATGGGAGACCACCTGGGAATATCAAGTGCTGCAGGCATTACATTTTACAATTGAAATGTGTGGAGGACAAAAGGAAATTTTGGAGGAATCACCCCCAGCTCACTAAACATAAAAGTCATGAAAGCAGAAATGCAATCGCCTGCGGCCACACCACCTTGAATAAGCCTGATCTCGTCTGATCTCAGAAGCTAAGCAATGTTGGGCTTGGTTAGTACTTGGATGGGAGACCACCTGGGAATATCAAGTGCTGCAGGCATTACATTTTACAATTGAAATGTGTGGAGGACAAAAGGAAATTTTGGAGGAATCACCCCCAGCTCACTAAACATAAAAGTCATGAAAGCAGAAATGCAATCGCCTGCGGCCACACCACCTTGAATAAGCCTGATCTCGTCTGATCTCAGAAGCTAAGCAATGTTGGGCTTGGTTAGTACTTGGATGGGAGACCACCTGGGAATATCAAGTGCTGCAGGCATTACATTTTACAATTGAAATGTGTGGAGGACAAAAGGAAATTTTGGAGGAATCACCCCCAGCTCACTAAACATAAAAGTCATGAAAGCAGAAATGCAATCGCCTGCGGCCACACCACCTTGAATAAGCCTGATCTCGTCTGATCTCAGAAGCTAAGCAATGTTGGGCTTGGTTAGTACTTGGATGGGAGACCACCTGGGAATATCAAGTGCTGCAGGCATTACATTTTACAATTGAAATGTGTGGAGGACAAAAGGAAATTTTGGAGGAATCACCCCCAGCTCACTAAACATAAAAGTCATGAAAGCAGAAATGCAATCGCCTGCGGCCACACCACCTTGAATAAGCCTGATCTCGTCTGATCTCAGAAGCTAAGCAATGTTGGGCTTGGTTAGTACTTGGATGGGAGACCACCTGGGAATATCAAGTGCTGCAGGCATTACATTTTACAATTGAAATGTGTGGAGGACAAAAGGAAATTTTGGAGGAATCACCCCCAGCTCACTAAACATAAAAGTCATGAAAGCAGAAATGCAATCGCCTGCGGCCACACCACCTTGAATAAGCCTGATCTCGTCTGATCTCAGAAGCTAAGCAATGTTGGGCTTGGTTAGTACTTGGATGGGAGACCACCTGGGAATATCAAGTGCTGCAGGCATTACATTTTACAATTGAAATGTGTGGAGGACAAAAGGAAATTTTGGAGGAATCACCCCCAGCTCACTAAACATAAAAGTCATGAAAGCAGAAATGCAATCGCCTGCGGCCACACCACCTTGAATAAGCCTGATCTCGTCTGATCTCAGAAGCTAAGCAATGTTGGGCTTGGTTAGTACTTGGATGGGAGACCACCTGGGAATATCAAGTGCTGCAGGCATTACATTTTACAATTGAAATGTGTGGAGGACAAAAGGAAATTTTGGAGGAATCACCCCCAGCTCACTAAACATAAAAGTCATGAAAGCAGAAATGCAATCGCCTGCGGCCACACCACCTTGAATAAGCCTGATCTCGTCTGATCTCAGAAGCTAAGCAATGTTGGGCTTGGTTAGTACTTGGATGGGAGACCACCTGGGAATATCAAGTGCTGCAGGCATTACATTTTACAATTGAAATGTGTGGAGGACAAAAGGAAATTTTGGAGGAATCACCCCCAGCTCACTAAACATAAAAGTCATGAAAGCAGAAATGCAATCGCCTGCGGCCACACCACCTTGAATAAGCCTGATCTCGTCTGATCTCAGAAGCTAAGCAATGTTGGGCTTGGTTAGTACTTGGATGGGAGACCACCTGGGAATATCAAGTGCTGCAGGCATTACATTTTACAATTGAAATGTGTGGAGGACAAAAGGAAATTTTGGAGGAATCACCCCCAGCTCACTAAACATAAAAGTCATGAAAGCAGAAATGCAATCGCCTGCGGCCACACCACCTTGAATAAGCCTGATCTCGTCTGATCTCAGAAGCTAAGCAATGTTGGGCTTGGTTAGTACTTGGATGGGAGACCACCTGGGAATATCAAGTGCTGCAGGCATTACATTTTACAATTGAAATGTGTGGAGGACAAAAGGAAATTTTGGAGGAATCACCCCCAGCTCACTAAACATAAAAGTCATGAAAGCAGAAATGCAATCGCCTGCGGCCACACCACCTTGAATAAGCCTGATCTCGTCTGATCTCAGAAGCTAAGCAATGTTGGGCTTGGTTAGTACTTGGATGGGAGACCACCTGGGAATATCAAGTGCTGCAGGCATTACATTTTACAATTGAAATGTGTGGAGGACAAAAGGAAATTTTGGAGGAATCACCCCCAGCTCACTAAACATAAAAGTCATGAAAGCAGAAATGCAATCGCCTGCGGCCACACCACCTTGAATAAGCCTGATCTCGTCTGATCTCAGAAGCTAAGCAATGTTGGGCTTGGTTAGTACTTGGATGGGAGACCACCTGGGAATATCAAGTGCTGCAGGCATTACATTTTACAATTGAAATGTGTGGAGGACAAAAGGAAATTTTGGAGGAATCACCCCCAGCTCACTAAACATAAAAGTCATGAAAGCAGAAATGCAATCGCCTGCGGCCACACCACCTTGAATAAGCCTGATCTCGTCTGATCTCAGAAGCTAAGCAATGTTGGGCTTGGTTAGTACTTGGATGGGAGACCACCTGGGAATATCAAGTGCTGCAGGCATTACATTTTACAATTGAAATGTGTGGAGGACAAAAGGAAATTTTGGAGGAATCACCCCCAGCTCACTAAACATAAAAGTCATGAAAGCAGAAATGCAATCGCCTGCGGCCACACCACCTTGAATAAGCCTGATCTCGTCTGATCTCAGAAGCTAAGCAATGTTGGGCTTGGTTAGTACTTGGATGGGAGACCACCTGGGAATATCAAGTGCTGCAGGCATTACATTTTACAATTGAAATGTGTGGAGGACAAAAGGAAATTTTGGAGGAATCACCCCCAGCTCACTAAACATAAAAGTCATGAAAGCAGAAATGCAATCGCCTGCGGCCACACCACCTTGAATAAGCCTGATCTCGTCTGATCTCAGAAGCTAAGCAATGTTGGGCTTGGTTAGTACTTGGATGGGAGACCACCTGGGAATATCAAGTGCTGCAGGCATTACATTTTACAATTGAAATGTGTGGAGGACAAAAGGAAATTTTGGAGGAATCACCCCCAGCTCACTAAACATAAAAGTCATGAAAGCAGAAATGCAATCGCCTGCGGCCACACCACCTTGAATAAGCCTGATCTCGTCTGATCTCAGAAGCTAAGCAATGTTGGGCTTGGTTAGTACTTGGATGGGAGACCACCTGGGAATATCAAGTGCTGCAGGCATTACATTTTACAATTGAAATGTGTGGAGGACAAAAGGAAATTTTGGAGGAATCACCCCCAGCTCACTAAACATAAAAGTCATGAAAGCAGAAATGCAATCGCCTGCGGCCACACCACCTTGAATAAGCCTGATCTCGTCTGATCTCAGAAGCTAAGCAATGTTGGGCTTGGTTAGTACTTGGATGGGAGACCACCTGGGAATATCAAGTGCTGCAGGCATTACATTTTACAATTGAAATGTGTGGAGGACAAAAGGAAATTTTGGAGGAATCACCCCCAGCTCACTAAACATAAAAGTCATGAAAGCAGAAATGCAATCGCCTGCGGCCACACCACCTTGAATAAGCCTGATCTCGTCTGATCTCAGAAGCTAAGCAATGTTGGGCTTGGTTAGTACTTGGATGGGAGACCACCTGGGAATATCAAGTGCTGCAGGCATTACATTTTACAATTGAAATGTGTGGAGGACAAAAGGAAATTTTGGAGGAATCACCCCCAGCTCACTAAACATAAAAGTCATGAAAGCAGAAATGCAATCGCCTGCGGCCACACCACCTTGAATAAGCCTGATCTCGTCTGATCTCAGAAGCTAAGCAATGTTGGGCTTGGTTAGTACTTGGATGGGAGACCACCTGGGAATATCAAGTGCTGCAGGCATTACATTTTACAATTGAAATGTGTGGAGGACAAAAGGAAATTTTGGAGGAATCACCCCCAGCTCACTAAACATAAAAGTCATGAAAGCAGAAATGCAATCGCCTGCGGCCACACCACCTTGAATAAGCCTGATCTCGTCTGATCTCAGAAGCTAAGCAATGTTGGGCTTGGTTAGTACTTGGATGGGAGACCACCTGGGAATATCAAGTGCTGCAGGCATTACATTTTACAATTGAAATGTGTGGAGGACAAAAGGAAATTTTGGAGGAATCACCCCCAGCTCACTAAACATAAAAGTCATGAAAGCAGAAATGCAATCGCCTGCGGCCACACCACCTTGAATAAGCCTGATCTCGTCTGATCTCAGAAGCTAAGCAATGTTGGGCTTGGTTAGTACTTGGATGGGAGACCACCTGGGAATATCAAGTGCTGCAGGCATTACATTTTACAATTGAATTGTGTGGAGGACAAAAGGAAATTTTGGAGGAATCACCCCCAGCTCACTAAACATAAAAGTCATGAAAGCAGAAATGCAATCGCCTGCGGCCACACCACCTTGAATAAGCCTGATCTCGTCTGATCTCAGAAGCTAAGCAATGTTGGGCTTGGTTAGTACTTGGATGGGAGACCACCTGGGAATATCAAGTGCTGCAGGCATTACATTTTGTAATTACATTTTACAATTGAAATGTGTGGAGGACAAAAGGAAATTTTGGAGGAATCACCCCCAGCTCACTAAACATAAAAGTCATGAAAGCAGAAATGCAATCGCCTGCGGCCACACCACCTTGAATAAGCCTGATCTCGTCTGATCTCAGAAGCTAAGCAATGTTGGGCTTGGTTAGTACTTGGATGGGAGACCACCTGGGAATATCAAGTGCTGCAGGCATTACATTTTACAATTGAATTGTGTGGAGGACAAAAGGAAATTTTGGAGGAATCACCCCCAGCTCACTAAACATAAAAGTCATGAAAGCAGAAATGCAATCGCCTGCGGCCACACCACCTTGAATAAGCCTGATCTCGTCTGATCTCAGAAGCTAAGCAATGTTGGGCTTGGTTAGTACTTGGATGGGAGACCACCTGGGAATATCAAGTGCTGCAGGCATTACATTTTTGTAATTACATTTTACAATTGAAATGTGTGGAGGACAAAAGGAAATTTTGGAGGAATCACCCCCAGCTCACTAAACATAAAAGTCATGAAAGCAGAAATGCAATCGCCTGCGGCCACACCACCTTGAATAAGCCTGATCTCGTCTGATCTCAGAAGCTAAGCAATGTTGGGCTTGGTTAGTACTTGGATGGGAGACCACCTGGGAATATCAAGTGCTGCAGGCATTACTTTTTACAATTGAAATGTGTGGAGGACAAAAGGAAATTTTGGAGGAATCACCCCCAGCTCACTAAACATAAAAGTCATGAAAGCAGAAATGCAATCGCCTGCGGCCACACCACCTTGAATAAGCCTGATCTCGTCTGATCTCAGAAGCTAAGCAATGTTGGGCTTGGTTAGTACTTGGATGGGAGACCACCTGGGAATATCAAGTGCTGCAGGCATTACATTTTACAATTGAAATGTGTGGAGGACAAAAGGAAATTTTGGAGGAATCACCCCCAGCTCACTAAACATAAAAGTCATGAAAGCAGAAATGCAATCGCCTGCGGCCACACCACCTTGAATAAGCCTGATCTCGTCTGATCTCAGAAGCTAAGCAATGTTGGGCTTGGTTAGTACTTGGATGGGAGACCACCTGGGAATATCAAGTGCTGCAGGCATTACATTTTACAATTGAAATGTGTGGAGGACAAAAGGAAATTTTGGAGGAATCACCCCCAGCTCACTAAACATAAAAGTCATGAAAGCAGAAATGCAATCGCCTGCGGCCACACCACCTTGAATAAGCCTGATCTCGTCTGATCTCAGAAGCTAAGCAATGTTGGGCTTGGTTAGTACTTGGATGGGAGACCACCTGGGAATATCAAGTGCTGCAGGCATTACATTTTACAATTGAAATGTGTGGAGGACAAAAGGAAATTTTGGAGGAATCACCCCCAGCTCACTAAACATAAAAGTCATGAAAGCAGAACAGCAATCGCCTGCGGCCACACCACCTTGAATAAGCCTGATCTCGTCTGATCTCAGAAGCTAAGCAATGTTGGGCTTGGTTAGTACTTGGATGGGAGACCACCTGGGAATATCAAGTGCTGCAGGCATTACATTTTACAATTGAAATGTGTGGAGGACAAAAGGAAATTTTGGAGGAATCACCCCCAGCTCACTAAACATAAAAGTCATGAAAGCAGAAATGCAATCGCCTGCGGCCACACCACCTTGAATAAGCCTGATCTCGTCTGATCTCAGAAGCTAAGCAATGTTGGGCTTGGTTAGTACTTGGATGGGAGACCACCTGGGAATATCAAGTGCTGCAGGCATTACATTTTACAATTGAAATGTGTGGAGGACAAAAGGAAATTTTGGAGGAATCACCCCCAGCTCACTAAACATAAAAGTCATGAAAGCAGAACAGCAATCGCCTGCGGCCACACCACCTTGAATAAGCCTGATCTCGTCTGATCTCAGAAGCTAAGCAATGTTGGGCTTGGTTAGTACTTGGATGGGAGACCACCTGGGAATATCAAGTGCTGCAGGCATTACATTTTACAATTGAAATGTGTGGAGGACAAAAGGAAATTTTGGAGGAATCACCCCCAGCTCACTAAACATAAAAGTCATGAAAGCAGAAATGCAATCGCCTGCGGCCACACCACCTTGAATAAGCCTGATCTCGTCTGATCTCAGAAGCTAAGCAATGTTGGGCTTGGTTAGTACTTGGATGGGAGACCACCTGGGAATATCAAGTGCTGCAGGCATTACATTTTTGTAATTACATTTTACAATTGAAATGTGTGGAGGACAAAAGGAAATTTTGGAGGAATCACCCCCAGCTCACTAAACATAAAAGTCATGAAAGCAGAAATGCAATCGCCTGCGGCCACACC
>NW_026707396.1:0-2500 GCF_902713425.1 Acipenser ruthenus
GGAGCAGAGGCCTGGGTGGTGGGAGCCAGCCCGGGGCCGTGGAACCCTGCCCGGGGCAAGTGCGAGCCATAGCCTGGGTCCCCATTCAGTAACATGACCATAGGCACAGTTAGCTGACATGACCAGAGGCGGAATTAGCTGACATGACCATAGGCGGAATTAGCCTACATGACCAGAGGCACAGTTAGCTGACATGACCATAGGCACAGTTAGCTGACATGACCAGAGGCGGAATTAGCTGACATGACCAGAGGCGGAATTAGCTGACATGACCAGAGGCGGAATTAGCTGACATGACCATGGGCAGAAGTAGCTGACATGACCATGGGCAGAAGTAGCTGACATGACCATGGGCAGAAGTAGCTGACATGACCATGGGCAGAAGTAGCTGACATGACCATAGGCACAGTTAGCTGACATGACCATAGGCAGAAGTAGCTGACATGACCATAGGCAGAAGTAGCTGACATGACCATAGGCAGAAGTAGCTGACATGACCATGGGCAGAAGTAGCTGACATGACCATGGGCAGAAGTAGCTGACATGACCATGGGCAGAAGTAGCTGACATGACCATAGGCACAGTTAGCTGACATGACCATAGGCAGAAGTAGCTGACATGACCATAGGCAGAAGTAGCTGACATGACCATAGGCAGAAGTAGCTGACATGACCATGGGCAGAAGTAGCTGACATGACCATAGGCACAGTTAGCTGACATGACCATAGGCACAGTTAGCTGACATGACCATAGGCGGAGTTAGCTGACATGACCATAGGCACAGTTAGCTGACATGACCATAGGCACAGTTAGCTGACATGACCATAGGCAGAAGTAGCTGACATGACCATAGGCAGAAGTAGCTGACATGACCATGGGCAGAAGTAGCTGACATGACCATAGGCGGAGTTAGCTGACATGACCATAGGCACAGTTAGCTGACATGACCATAGGCACAGTTAGCTGACATGACCATAGGCGGAGTTAGCTGACATGACCAGAGGCGGAATTAGCTAATATGACCATAGGCGGAATTAGCTGACATGACCAGAGGCAGAATTAGCCTACATGACCATGGGCAGAAGTAGCTGACATGACCAGAGCTCCAATTAAAAGTTACCTTCTTCTGAAGGGACAGATTTGCTATGTGTTACGGAGCGAGAGTTCCAGGAGGTCCCTGTGAACTCGTGGCTTCCTCCCTTAATGCAACTAGATGGCAGATACACTGGGGAGGTAGGTGCATATTACTAGGGGCACGGCATTTTCGATCAAAAAAATATTTCTAAGTCAGGACGGAGGTTCATTCTAAGGGCACGAGCGACCGATCTAAGCCGTGTGGGAGGCCCTGCACCCCGGTCAGGGTCCCCCTTCACCCCCTGGCGACATCCTCCCTTGGAAGTCTGCCCGGTGGCCCCCTCCCGCGCCCGGCGCCGGTTCAGGCCGGGCTGGAGGCCCCGTTCCTCGGGCTCAGGACCGGGCTAAGCCCCCTTAAGGACCTGGCCAAGCTCTGGTCACGTTGCGGGAAGGGGGGGGGGGTTGACCTCCCGTGCCCGGGCGCCCGTTCATGCGGGCCTGGAGGCTCCCATTTCCGGCTCGAGAACTGGGGTTTGCGCCCTTGGCTCCTCCGTGCGTTCCCTTTCAGTCTCTGGTCATGTCTACCTTCTCCGGAGGTGATTTGGGAGCCATGGTCATGTTGAGGGGAATTTTCGGAGGGAAATCCCTATCTTTAACATTATATGACCAGAGTCCGGACTTTTTCGGCTCCGTCAGAATCAAAGTTTTCAAAAAAACATGGTCATGTTCCCTATCTTTAACATTAGATGACCATGGCCACCTCGGGGCCGTTTGTGGAAGTCTGCCGAGGGCGGAGGCGAAACGGGGCTGCGGGGCGGCGGCGACTCCTGTTCCCAAGGACCCGGGACCTCCCTCCCTTCAGGGTCCCGCGGTCAAGGTACAACGGGGGGGTCCGCGGAGATTTCCGTCGACAGGGTTTTTTGATCAAAATGGTTTGACTAAGTCAGGACCCGAGGTGTCAGAATGCATGTGAAGGACCCGTTTGGAGCCGTCCTTTGGAGTCTGTGGCTGGGCAGGAGTTGACGGGATTCCTCCTTGTCTTCCCGGATGGTCTCTCTCTGTTGTGGGCAAAGGGTCCTTCACGAAATCCATACGCACGCGCGCGCATTATAGACCCAAGTCTTACCGTGCTTGATCTGAGGAACCCTGCCCGACCCACCCTACCGTGGACTGGGGTGAGCGGAGCCGAGTTTGGTCGCCACACCATCGCTCTCTCCGGATGGGAGTCCAAGGATCGGGCCGAACGCTTGAGACTTCACGGTGTTGTACGCTGAAGCCCGGGGATTGAGGTTCTATTTCTGGGCAGGATGTGAGCGCGCCTCGCACGTGTCCATTGAGAGGGGCGGTTCTCGTGCCGGTTTAGGAGCCAGGAGCCAGGTCGGGATGATTTCCATTGCGGTTAAGTCGCCTTGCCTGAGTTCCTTCC
>NW_026707396.1:12500-15000 GCF_902713425.1 Acipenser ruthenus
TGGAGCTGTCCCCGGGGCCGTGGAACCCAAGCCGGGGCAGTGGGAGCAGAGGCCTGGGTGGTGTGAGACGGGAGCTGTCCCCGGGGCCGTGGAACCCAAGCCGGGGTGGTGGGAGGCGGGGGCTGTCCCCGGGGCCGTGGAACCCTGCCCGGGGCAGTGGAACCCAAGCCGGGGCCGTGGAACCCAAGCCGGGGCAGTGGGAGCAGAGGCCTGGGTGGTGGGAGCCAGCCCGGGGCCGTGGAACCCAAGCCGGGGCAGTGGGAGCCAGCCCGGGGAGGCTGGAGCTGTCCCCGGGGTCCTGGAACCCTGCCCGGGCAAGTGGGAGCCAGCCCGGGGAGGCTGGAGCTGTCCCCGGGGTCCTGGAACCCTGCCCGGGCAAGTGGGAGCCAGCCCGGGGAGGCTGGAGCTGTCCCCGTGGTCCTGGAACCCTGCCCGGGCAAGTGGGAGCAGAGGCCTGGGTGGTGGGAGGCGGGAGCAGAGGCCTGGGCGGCGGGAGCTGTCCCCGGGGCCGTGGAACCCTGCCCGGGCAAGTGGGAGCCAGCCCAGGGAGGCTGGAGCTGTCCCCGGGGCTGTGGAACCCAAGCCGGGGCAGTGGGAGCAGAGGCCTGGGTGGTGGGAGCCAGCCCGGGGCCGTGGAACCCTGCCCGGGCAAGTGGGAGCCAGCCCAGGGAGGCTGGAGCTGTCCCCGGGGCTGTGGAACCCAAGCCGGGGCCGTGGAACCCAAGCCGGGGCAGTGGGAGCAGAGGCCTGGGTGGTGGGAGCCAGCCCGGGGCCGTGGAACCCAAGCCGGGGCAAAGGCTGGAGCTGTCCCCGGGGCCGTGGAACCCAAGCCGGGGTGGTGGGAGGCGGGGGCTGTCCCCGGGGCCGTGGAACCCTGCCCGGGGCGGTGGAACCCAAGCCGGGGCAGTGGGAGCAGAGGCCTGGGTGGTGGGAGCCAGCCCGGGGCCGTGGAACCCAAGCTGGGGCAGTGGGAGCAGAGGCCTGGGTGGTGGGAGGCGGGAACTGTCCCCGGGGCTGTGGAACCCAAGCCGGGGCCGTGGAACCCAAGCCGGGGCAGTGGGAGCAGAGGCCTGGGTGGTGGGAGCCAGCCCGGGGCCGTGGAACCCTGCCCGGGGCAAGTGCGAGCCATAGCCTGGGTCCCCATTCAGTAACATGACCATAGGCACAGTTAGCTGACATGACCAGAGGCGGAATTAGCTGACATGACCATAGGCGGAATTAGCCTACATGACCAGAGGCACAGTTAGCTGACATGACCATAGGCACAGTTAGCTGACATGACCAGAGGCGGAATTAGCTGACATGACCAGAGGCGGAATTAGCTGACATGACCAGAGGCGGAATTAGCTGACATGACCATGGGCAGAAGTAGCTGACATGACCATGGGCAGAAGTAGCTGACATGACCATGGGCAGAAGTAGCTGACATGACCATGGGCAGAAGTAGCTGACATGACCATAGGCACAGTTAGCTGACATGACCATAGGCAGAAGTAGCTGACATGACCATAGGCAGAAGTAGCTGACATGACCATAGGCAGAAGTAGCTGACATGACCATGGGCAGAAGTAGCTGACATGACCATGGGCAGAAGTAGCTGACATGACCATGGGCAGAAGTAGCTGACATGACCATAGGCACAGTTAGCTGACATGACCATAGGCAGAAGTAGCTGACATGACCATAGGCAGAAGTAGCTGACATGACCATAGGCAGAAGTAGCTGACATGACCATGGGCAGAAGTAGCTGACATGACCATAGGCACAGTTAGCTGACATGACCATAGGCACAGTTAGCTGACATGACCATAGGCGGAGTTAGCTGACATGACCATAGGCACAGTTAGCTGACATGACCATAGGCACAGTTAGCTGACATGACCATAGGCAGAAGTAGCTGACATGACCATAGGCAGAAGTAGCTGACATGACCATGGGCAGAAGTAGCTGACATGACCATAGGCGGAGTTAGCTGACATGACCATAGGCACAGTTAGCTGACATGACCATAGGCACAGTTAGCTGACATGACCATAGGCGGAGTTAGCTGACATGACCAGAGGCGGAATTAGCTAATATGACCATAGGCGGAATTAGCTGACATGACCAGAGGCAGAATTAGCCTACATGACCATGGGCAGAAGTAGCTGACATGACCAGAGCTCCAATTAAAAGTTACCTTCTTCTGAAGGGACAGATTTGCTATGTGTTACGGAGCGAGAGTTCCAGGAGGTCCCTGTGAACTCGTGGCTTCCTCCCTTAATGCAACTAGATGGCAGATACACTGGGGAGGTAGGTGCATATTACTAGGGGCACGGCATTTTCGATCAAAAAAATATTTCTAAGTCAGGACGGAGGTTCATTCTAAGGGCACGAGCGACCGATCTAAGCCGTGTGGGAGGCCCTGCACCCCGGTCAGGGTCCCCCTTCACCCCCTGGCGACATCCTCCCTTGGAAGTCTGCCCGGTGGCCCCCTCCCGCGCCCGGCGCCGGTTCAGGC
>NW_026707397.1:0-27413 GCF_902713425.1 Acipenser ruthenus
GTTTTGTGTAAAAGACACCCCATTTGTGTTTGTATCTTAACACTAACTTGTGATCTCCATATTCTAACACTGACCTTATATATATATAGGGAAGTTGGTGCTTATATTATAGCATGTTAAAATATTTTGTGTTGAATAAAATACATTACAAAACAAAACCTCTTATCAATCGTTGGTAAAACAACTAATAATATATTGTTACAACGGAAACTAAAAAGGCTACTTTTTCTGTAATGTTTCTTTTTTGTAACAGTGTACAATTTCATTATAGGTTTTTTGCAACTTATTGTGTTTACAACAAAATGGTGTTACTGATCAAGACACATGTTTTATAATCTACCCTTTTCCCTACTTTAAACTTCCAATTTAAAAATGCAATACAAACCTTCTGAATACATGTTAGGTTAAGAGTCTAAATGTCTAAATGCTAAAGTGACACACAATGCATATATGATAACACTTTACATTGAGTATCTCTAATTACTGTGTATTTACATAGTAATTACATAGAAAATGCATGTGTCTTAACACATAATTGCAATGTTATTATGCATCATTACAATGTACCTAACGGGTACATAATTGTATCAGAAAAGGGTTAGGGTTAGGGTTTGGGTTATATTATGCAAGAAATATATACACATTAAGTACATTGTAACTATGCATTACAACATTGTAATTATGTGTAAGTAATTAGATACTCCATGTAAAGTGTTACCACATATATTGTAGGTGCCTTAAAATAAAATTAACAGTTAAATGAATTTTTACAGAAGTGGAAATGAGAAAATAAATCTTTAGGTTTCTTACCAGATGTCACTGTGACCATGGTTCCTTTCCCCCAGTAATCGAATGCATTGCCATAGCTATCACAGTGCTGTGGTTGCTGTGCACTTGTGGACAAAAACTCAAACGGCACAGTTGTACAGCAAATATTAAATATGGTGCCATGCCCTTTACTGTACCGGTATAGGCATATTCACATTTCTTGCATAGGAATCCAACGTTTAGAATATCATATGTCTGTATTTTATTTTTTGGTGCACTTTGTTATGCTTTGTTTGAATTTTTTCTATGAACATGCATGTGTTTGCTATGTTTGTAAGTGTAATTATTTTAACCTGTTCATGATATAGATGGCATTATACTTGTGGATGTTTTTCTTGCAGTGCCTGCATTGGTACTATCTATTTGCAAAATTAAGTATTTTTACATCAAAGCGCAAACACATTTTTTTTGATGAAAGGAAAAGAAAATGTTACTAAAGCTAGTAACACACTATTTAGGTAGCCTTAATATTCTGAGTTGATTTTTTTTAGTCTTGTATCCATTTTTCATTTCACAAAAGTGTACTAATTTAAGTTTGGCATAAAGACCTCACATTCATAATAATAATAATAATAATAATAATAATAATAATAATAATAATAATAATAATAGTTTAGAATGCACTTACCAGAAGTGACGATGAACTGCGGGCCTTTACCCCAGTAATCAAAGTACCAGTTGTCACAGTGTGGAGTTCCTGTTGCTGACTGGCACATAAAGTAAGACAAGCTACATTCAGAAATAACACTTAATATTCATGATCACTGGTGCTTTCTCAGTGTGAAATTAAAAAAAAAAAATTGACACACTTCAGTGAGCACTAAAGTACTGTATTAAGAGCTCCTAGGGAAAAATAATATCCCAAGATAGAGAGAAATCTATTGTTAACTCTTCACATGAAGAATCTTTATAAATCTTTCATAAATACGTACTAAGTTTCTTTTGAAATGGTTAAAGCCTTGTGAACAGTTGCTGGAGGGGAGGGCAGACTTTTATCATTAAGATGTCCTGCGCAGCACAAGTGTTCCTGTTTGTAAAGTAAGGTATGATCCCATATAAATGTTTGCCAGTGTAATTTTGCAGTTTTCTCATGCTTTTCCAATGGTTATAACATGCATTTACCATAGTTTACCCTGGTTTGCCATCTTATTCTTGACAATGCTTACCTATGCTTTACAATGCTTTCACGGCAACATTTTCCATGAAATGTCTCTAATTACTGTTTATATATAGAGTAGTTATTTAGTAAATACATGTGCACTTACACATAATGACAAAGTTATTATGGATAGTTATAATGTACTTAAAGTGTAAATCATTTTGCCCAATAAGTATACAATTGTATCAGAAAAGGGTTAGGGTTCGGATTATATTGTGCACATTGATTTACACATTAAGTACATTGATGGTTGGGTATCTAAAGTTCATTCATCTGTCTACATACAATAATCATAATCAAATAAATAGTATTTTTCTGACCTGTAGTTTCTTCTTTTTACAATGCAAGCAAAAATTCATTCTTTCTCACAATCTTCATATGTAATCTAATTTGACCCATTCTTGTTTAGAAGCAGAATCCCAGGTTCCGGATTTAGATGAGAATATCCAAGTGTTCTATTCTTTGCAGGGATTCCTATCCCAGCGAGAAACTGCAAAAAGTGTAAATAATAAATGTTTAAACAAAAGAACAACAACCTGAAATTTTTCTATTAAAATCTGAATCTGTGGGGAGGAAGGGGAGTTCGGTTTCAGTAGTTTATGTCAGAAAGCAATGTGCTTCCCGTATTACATGCAGTAGGTTTTTGTATGGTATTATATCACTGTGCCACCGTAGCTACTGTAGTATCACAGTGATACACTCCCTAACAAAAAGCCCTTACCCGCAGTAAACTGGCAGCACCGATTACATTAAACATACCCTTGTTTCTTCAATCTAGTAACGATTGAAAAAGATCAACATTGCTTTTTGTAAAACATAGTTCTACATTACCCATACATAAAATGATAAGGTTTTATGTAAAGGACACCCCAGTTGTGTTTCTGTCCTAACACTAACTTGTGATCTCTATATTCCAACACCGGCCTTATATATATATATAGGGAAGCTGGTGCTTACATTATCAAATATTAAAATATTTTAAAATAATATATTGTTGCACTGCAAAGCAGTAGGCTACTTTTTCTATAATGTGTCTTTTTTGTAACAGTGTACAGTTTTATAATCTACCCTTCATCCTAGTTTAAACTTCCAATTTAAAAATGCAATACAAGTCTTTTGAATACATGTTAGGTTAAGAGTTCATTTCTCCGTAGACTTACTCGAGGTGACGGTGATCTGGGTGCCTTGTCCCCAGTAATCGAAGTACTCATATCTATCACAGTGATTCACTTCATGGAATAATATGATCATTAACTGACACTCATCGTTGCTACACTTCTAAACGCTGTCTAAATGCTAAAGGGACACACAATGGATATATGATAACACTTTCCATTGAGAATCTCTAATTACTGTGTATTTACATACTAATTACATAGAAAATACATGTGTCCTTACACACAATTGCAATGTTATTATGCATCATTACAATGTAATTAAGGAGTACACAATTGTATCAGAAAAAGGGTTAGGGTTACGGTTTGGGTTATATTATGCAATAAATATATACACATTAAGTACATTGTAACTATGCATAATAACATTGTTATTATGTGTAAGTAATTAGAGACTCCATGTAAAGTGGTACCGCATATATCGTAGTTGCTTTAAAATAAAATTAATATTTAAATGAATGTTTCGGTTCAGGAAATGAGAAAATAAATCTTTAGTTTTCTTACCAGATGTCACTGTGACCATGGTTCCTTTCCCCCAGTAATTGAATTCATAGCCATAGCTATCACAGTGCTGTGGTTGCTGTGCGCTTGTGGACAGAAACTCAAACAGCACAGTTGTACTGCAAATATTAAATATGGTGCCATGCCCTTTACTGTACCGGTATAGGAATATTCACATTTCTTGCATAGGAATCCAACGTTTAGAATATCATATATTTGTATTATATTTTTTGGTGCACTTTGTTATGCTTTGTTTGAATTTTTTCTATGAACATGCATGTGTTTCCTATTTTATGTTTTTAAGTGTAATTATTTTAACCTGTTTATGATATAGATGGCATTATTCTTGTGGATGTTTTTCTTGCAGTGCCTGCATTGGTACTATGTATTTGCAAAATCAAGTATTTTTACATCAAAGCTCAAACACTTTTTTGGATGAAAGGAAAAGGAAATGTTACTAAAGCTAGGAACAAACTATTTAGGTACCCTTAACATTCTGAGTTTTGTATTTTATTTAGCTTTGTATAAGTTGTTAAAAAGTAAAAACATTTCTCACACTTCAGTGAGCACTAAAGTACACTGTTAAGAGCCCCTAGGAAAAAAATAATATCAGAAGAGACATATATGTTAACTCTACAGATGAATAATATTTTATAAATCTTTCATATATACTTCCTAAGTTTCTTTTGAAATGGCTAAGGCATTGTGAACAGTTGCTGGAGGGGAGGGCAGATTTTTATCAAGAAGACGTCCTGCGCAGCACAAGTGTTCCCCTGTTTGTAAAGTAAGGTATGATCCCATATAAATGTTTGCCACTGTAATTTTGCAGTTTTCTCATGCTTTACGAATGGTTATAATATGCATTTTCTACAGTTTACCATGGTTTGCCGTGTTATTCTTGACAATGCTTACCTATGGTTTACAATGCTTTCACCGCAACACTTTCCATGAAGTGTCTCTAATTACTGTGTATTTACAGAGTAGTTATTTAGTAAATACACGTGCACTTACACATAATGACAATGTTATTATGCATAGTTATAATGTACTTAACGTGTAAATCATTTTGCACAAAAAGAACACAATTGTATCAAAAAATGGTTGGGGTTAGGGTTTGGGTTATATCGTGCACATTGATTTACACATTAAGTACATTGATTGATGGGTATCTAAAGTTCATTCATCTGTCTACAGACAGTAATCATAATCAAATATATAGTATTTTTCTGACCTGTATTTTCTTCTCTTTACAGTGCCAGCAATAATTCATATTCATTCTCACAGTCTTCATATGTAATCTAATTTGACCCATTTTTGTTTAGAAGCGGAATCCCAGGTTCCGGATTTAGATGAGAATATCCAAGTGTTCTATTCTTTGCAGAGATTCCTTTCCCAGCGAGAAAACCTGTGCAAAAATGCAAAAAGTGTAAATAATAAATGTTTAAACAAAAGAACAACAACCTGAAATTTTTCTATTAAAATCTGAATCTGTGGGGAGGAAGGGGAGTTCGGTTTCAGTAGTTTATGTCAGAAAGCAATGTGCTTCCCGTATTACATGCAGTAGGTTTTTGTACGGTATTATATCACTGTGCCACCATAGCTACTGCTGTAGTATCACAGTGATACACTCCATAACAAAAAGCCCTTACCCGCAGTAAACTGGCAGCACTGATTACATTAAACATACCCTTGTTTCTTCAATCTAGTAACGATTGAAAAAGATCAACATTGCTTTTTGTAAAACACAGTTCTACATTACCCATACATAAAATGATAAGGTTTTATGTAAAGGACACCCCATTTGTGTTTGTATCTTAACACTAACTTGTGATCTCCATATTCCAACATCAGCCATATATATATATAGGGAAGTTGGCTTTTATGTTATGGCATGTTAAAATATTTTGTGTTGCATAAAATACATTACAAAACAAAACCTCTTATCAATCGTTGATAAAACTACTAATAATATATTGTTGCACTGCAAACCAAAAGGCTACTTTTTCTGCAATGTTTCTTTTTTGTAACAGTGTACAGTTTCATTATAGGTTTTTTGCAACTTATTGCGTTTAAAACAAAATGGTGTTACTGATCAAGACAAGTGTTTTGTAATCTACCCTTCCTCCTAGTTTAAACTTCCAATTTAAAAATGCAATACAAACCTTCTAAATACATGTTAGGTTAAGAGTTCATTTCTCCGTAGACTTACCCGAGGTGATGGTGATCTGGGTGCCTTGTCCCCAGTAATCGAAGTACTCATAGCTATCACAGTGATTCACTTCATGGAATAATATGGTCATTAACTAACACTCATCGTTGCTAAACTTCTAAACGCTGTTTAAAGCCTAAAGGGACACGCAATGGATATATGATAACACTTTCCATTGAGAATCTCTAATTACTGTGTATTTACATACTAGTTACATAGAAAATACATTTGTCCAGATACTCCATGTAAGGTAATGATTTGGAATTAGAAATGAGAAATTAAATCTTTAGGTTTCTTACCAGATGTCACTGTGACCATGGTTCCTTTCCCCCAGTAATCGAATGCATTGCCATAGCTATCACAGTGCTGTGGTTGCTGTGCGTTTGTGGACAGAAACTCAACCAGCACAGTTGTACAGAAAATATTAAATATGGTGCCATGCCCTTTACTGTACCAGTATAGGAATATTCACATTTCTTGCATAGGAATCCAACGTTTAGAATATCATATGTCTGTATTTTATTTTTTGGTGCACTTTGTTATGCTTTGTTTGAATTTTTTCTATGAACATGCATGTGTTTGCTATTCTATGTTTTTAAGAATAATTATTTTAACCTGTTTATGATATAGATGGCATTATACTTGTGGATGTTTTTCTTGCAGTGCCTGCATTGGTACTATCTATTTGCAAAATCAAATATTTTTAAAGCTCAAACACTTTTTTAGATGAAAGGAAAAGGAAATGTTTCTAAAGCTAGGAACAAACTATTTAGGTACCTTTAATATTCTGAGTTTTGTATTTTATTTAGTTTTGTATAAGTTGTTAAAAAGTAAAAAAAAAATCTTCTCACACTTTAGTGAGCAATAAAGTACGCTGTTAAGAGCCACTAGGACAAAAAATATCAGAAGAGACATATATGTTAACTCTTCAGATGAAGAAAGTTTTATAAATCTTTCATATATACTTACTAAGTTTCTTTTGAAATGGCTAAGGCATTGTGAACAGTTGCTGGAGGGGAGGGCAGACTTTTATCAAGAAGACGTCCTGCGCAGCACAAATGTTCCCCTGTTTGTAAAGTAAGGTATGATCCCATGTAAATGTTTGCCACTGTTATTTTGCAGTTTTCTCATGATTTATGAATGGTTATAATATGCATTTTCTACAGTTTACCCTGGTTTGCCGTGTTATTCTTGACAATGCTTACCTATGCTTTACAATGCTTTCACCGCAACACTTTCCATGAAGTGTCTCTAATTACTGTGTATTTACAGAGTAGTTATTTAGTAAATACATGTGCACTTACACATAATGACAATGTTATTATGCATAGTTATAATGTACTTAATGTGTAAATCATCTTGCACAATAATTACACAATTGTATCAGAAAAGAGTTAGGGTTCGGGGGATCAGGGTTAGGGTTTGGGTTATATCATGCACATTGATTTACACATTAAGTACATTGATTGATGGGTATCTAAAGTTCATTCATTTGTCTACAGATAGTAATCATAATCAAATAAATAGTATTTTTCTGACCTGTAGTTTCTTCTCTTTACAATGCCAGCAATATTTCAAATTCTTTCACACAGTCTTCATATGTAATCTAATTTGACCCATTTTTGTTTAGAAGCAGAATCCCAGGTTCCGGATTTAGATGAGAATATCCAAGTGTTCTATTCTTTGCAGAGATTCCTTTCCCAGCGAGAAAACCTGTGCAAAAATGAAGAAAGTGTAAATAATAAATGTTTAAAGAAAACAACAACAACTATGAATTGTTCTATCAAAATCTGAATCTGTGAGGAGGAAGGGGAGTTCAGTTTCAGTAGTTTATGTCAGAAAGCAATGTGCTTCCCGTATTACATCCAGTAGGTTTTTGTATGGTATTATATCACTGTGCCATCGTAGTTACCGCTGTATCACAGTGATACACTCCATAACAAAAAGCCCTTACCCGCAGTAATCTGGCAGCACTGATTACATTAAACATACCCTTGTTTCTTCAATCTAGTAACGATTGAAAAAGTTCAACATTGCTTTTTGTAAAACACAGTTCTACATTAACCATACATAAAATGATAAGGTTTTTGTGTAAATGAGACACTATTTGTGTATATATATTAACACTAACTTGTGATCACAGTATATATATATATATATATATATATATAGGGAAGTTGGCACTTATATTATCACATTTTTAAATATTTTAAAATAATATATTGTTACACTGCAAGCCAATAGGCTACTTTTTTTAAAATGTTTCTTTTTTGTAACAGTGTACAGTTTAATTATAGTTTTTTTGCAACTTATTGTATTTAAAACAAAATGGTGTTACTGATCAAAACACATGTTTTGTAATCTGCCCTTCCTCCTGGTTTAAACTTCCAATTTAAAAATGCAATACAAACCTTCTGAATACATGCAAGGTTAAGAGTTCATTTCTCTGTAGACTTACCTGAGGAGATGGTGATCTGGGTGCCTTGTCCCCAGTAGTCGAAGTACTCATAGCTATCACAGTGATTCACTTCATGGAATAATATGGTCATTAACTCACACTCATCGTTGCTAAACTTCTAAACACGCAATGGATATATGATAACACTTTCCATTGAGTATCTCTAATTACTGTGTATTTACATAGTAGTTACATAGAAAATACAAGTGTCCTTATACAGAATTGCAATGTTATTATGCATAGTTACAATGTACCTAACTGGTACACAATTGTATCAGAAAAGGGTTAGGGTTACGGTTTGGGTTATATTATGCAAGAAATATATATACATAATAAGTACATTGTAACTATGCATAATAGCATTGTAATTGTGTAAGTAATTAGAGACTCCATGTAAAGTGGTACCGCATATATTGTAGGTGCCTTAAAATAAAATCAACAGTTAAATGAATTTTTTCGGAAGTGGAAATGAGAAAATAAATCTTTAGTTTTCTTACCAGATGTCACTGTGACCATGGTTCTTTTCCCCCAGTAATCGAATGCATTACCATAGCTATTACAGTGCTGTGGTTGCTGTGTGCTTGTGGACAAAAACTCAAATGGCACAGTTGTACAGCAAATATTAAATATGGTGCCATGCCCTTTACTGTACCGGTATTGGAATATTCACATTTCTTGCATAAGAATCCAATGTTTATCTATTTGCAAAATCAAGTATTTTTACATCAAATCTCAAACACTTTTTTAGATGAAAGGAAAAGGAAATGTTACTAAAGCTAGGAACAAACTATTTAGGAACCCTTAATATTTTGAGTTTTGTATTTTATTTAGTTTTGTATAAGTTTTTAAAAAGTAAAAAATCTTCTCACACTTCAGTGAGCACTAAAGTACGCTGTTAAGAGCCCCTAGGAAAAAAAATAATATCAGAAGAGACATATATGTTAACTCTTCAGATGAAGAAAGTTTTATAAATCTTTCATATATACTTACTAAGTTTCTTTTGAAATGGCTAAGGCATTGTGAACACTTGCTGGAGGGGAGGGCAGACTTTTATCAAGAAGACGTCCTGCGCAGCACAAGTGTTCCCCTGTTTGTAAGGTATGATCCCATGTAAATGTTTGCCACTGTAATTTTGCAGTTTTCTCATGCTTTACGAATGGTTATAATATGCATTTTCTACAGTTTACCCTGGTTTGCCATGTTATTCTTGACAATGCTTACCTATGCTTTACAATGCTTTCACGGCAACACTTCCTGTGAAGTGTCTCTAATTACTGGGTATTTACAGAGTAGTTGTTTGGTAAAAACATGTGCACTTACACATAATGACAATGTTATTATGCATAGTTATAATGTACTTAATGTGTAAATCATCTTGCACGATAATTACACAAATGTATCAGAAAAGAGTTAGGGTTAGGGGGATCAGGGTTAGGGTTCGGGCTATATCATGCACATTGATATACACATTAAGTACATTGATTGTTGGGTATCTAAAATTCATTCATTTGTCTACAGACAGTAACCATAATCAAATAAATAGTATTTTTCTGACCTGTAGTTTCTTCTCTTTACAATGCCAGCAATAGTTCAAATTCTTTCACACAATCTTCATATGTAATCTAATTTGACCCATTTTTGTTTAGAAGCAGAATCCCAGGTTCTGGATTTAGATGAGAATATCCAAGTGTTCTATTCTTTGCAGAGATTCCTATCCCAGCGAGAAAACCTGTGCAAAAATGCAAAAAGTGTAAATGATAAATGTTTAAACAAAACAGCAACAACTATGAATGGTTCTATCAAAATCTGAATCTGTGGGGAGGAAGGGGAGTTCAGTTTCAGTAGTTTATGTCAGAAAGCAATGTGCTTCCCGTATTACATGCTGTAGGTTTTTGTATGGTATTATATCACTGTGCCACCAAGTTACCGCTGTATCACAGTGATACACTCCATAACAAAAAGCCCTTACCCGCAGTAATCTGGCAGCACTGATTACATTAAACATACCCTTGTTTTTTCAATCTAGTCACGATTGAAAAAGTTCAACATTGCTTTTTGTAAAACACAGTTCTACATTACCCATACATAAACTTTTAAGGTTTTTGTGTAAAAGAGTCACTATTTGTGTTTATATATTAGCACTAACTTGTGATCTCAATATTCCAACACCGGCCTTGTATAGGGAAGTTGGCGCTTATATTATCGCATTTTAAAATATTTTAAAATAATATATTTTTAAACTGCAAGCCAATAGGCTACTTTTTTAATAATGTTTCTTTTTTGTAACAGTGTACAGTTTAATTATAGCTTTTTTGCAACTTATTGTATTTAAAACAAAATGGTGTTACTGATCAAAACACATTTTTTATAATCTACCCTTCTCCTAGTTTAAACTTCCAATTTAAAAATGCAATACAAACCTTCTGAATACAGGTTAGGTTAAGAGTTCATTTCTCTGTAGACTTACCCGAGGAGACGGTGATCTGGGTGCCTTGTCCCCAGTAGTCGAAGTACTCATATCTATCACAGTGATTTACTTCATGGAATAATATGGTCATTAACTCACACTCATCGTTGCTAAACTTCTAAATGCTGTCTACATGCTAAAGATAACAGATAATAGTTTAGAATGCACTTACCAGAAGTGACGGTGACCTGAGTGCCTTTACCCCAGTAATTAAAGTACCAGTTATCACAATGTGGAGTTCCTGTTGCTGACTGGCACATAAAGTAAGACAAGCTACATTCCGAAATAGCATTTAATATTCATGATCACTGCTGCTTTCTCAGTGTGAAATAAATAGAAAAAACTTGACACACTTCAGTGAGCACTAAAGTACGGTATGAAGAGCACCTAGGGAAAAACAATATCCCAAGAGACAGAGAAATCTATTGTTATCTCTTCACATGAAGAATCTTTATAAATCATTCATAAATACGTACTAAGTTTCTTTTGAAATGGCTAATGCCTTGTGAACACTTGCTGGAGGGGAGTTCAGACATTTATCATTAAGATGTCCTGCACAGCACAAGTGTTCCCCTGTTTGTAAAGTAAGGTATGATCCCATTTAAAAGTTTGCCACTGTAATTCTGCAGTTTTCTCATGCTTTTCCAATGGTTATAACATGTATTTACCACAGTTTACCCTGGTTTGCCATGTTATTGTTGACAATGCTTACCTATGCTTTACAATGCTTTCACGGCAACATTTTCCATGAAATGTCTTTAATTACTGTGTATTTACAGAGTAGTTATTTAGTAAATACACGTGCACTTACACATAATGACAATGTTATTATGCATAGTTATAATGTACTTAATGTGTAAATCATTTTGCACAATAAGTATACAATTGTATCAGAAAAGGGTTAGGGTTCGGGTTATATCGTGCACATTCTTTAACACTTTAAGTACATTGATTGTTGGGTATCTAAAGTTCATTCATCTGTCTACATACAATAATCATAATCAAATAAATAGTATTTTTCTAACCTGTAGTTTTTTCTCTTTACAATGCCAGCAATAATTGATATTCTTTCTCACAGTCTTCATATGTAATCTAATTTGACCTGTTTTTGTTTAGAAGCAGAATCCCAGGTTCCGGATTTAGATGAGAATATCCAGGTGTTCTATTCTTTGCAGAGATTCCTATCCCAGCGAGAAAACCTGTGCAAAAATGAAGAAAGTGTAAATAATAAATGTTTAAAGAAAACAACAACAACTTGAAATTTTTCTATTAAAATCTGAATCTGTGGGGAGGAAGGGGAGTTCAGTTTCAGTAGTTTATGTCAGAAAGCAATGTGCTTCCCGTATTACATGCAGTAGGTTTTTGTACGGTATTATATCACTGTGCCACCGTAGCTACTGTAGTATCACAGTGATACACTCCATAACAAAAAGCCCTTACCCGCAGTAATCTGGCAGCACTGATTACATTAAACATACCGTTGTTTCTTCAATCTAGTAACGACTGAAAAAGTTCAACATTGCTTTTTGTAAAATATAGTTCTACATTACCCAGACATAAAATGTTAAGGTTTTATGTAAAAGACACCCCATTTGTGTTTGTATCTTAACACTAACTTGTGATCCCCATATTCCAACACCGGTCTTATATATATATAGGGAAGTTGGTGCTTACATTATCAAATATTAAAATATTTTAAAATAATATATTGTTGCACTGCAAAGCAATAGGCTTCTTTTTCTATAATGTTTCTTTTTTGTAACAGTGTACAGTTTTATAATCTACCCTTCATCCTAGTTTAAACTTCCAATTATAAAATGCAATACAAGTCTTTTGAATACATGTTAGGTTAAGAGTTCATTTCTCCGTAGACTTACTCGCCTTGTCCCCAGTAATCGAAGTACTCATATATATAACAGTGATTCACTTCATGGAATAATATGATCATTAACTCACACACATCGTTGCTACACTTCTACACACTGTCTAAATGCTAGAGGGACACACAATGCATATATGATAACACCTTATATTGAGTATCTCTAATTACTGTGTATTTACATTCTAATTACATAGAAAATACATGTGTCCTTACACACAATTGCAATGTTATTATGCATCATTACAATGTACTTAAGGGTTACACAATTTTATCAGAAAAAGGGTTAGGGTTACGGTTTGGGTTATATTATGCAATAAATATATACACATTAAGTACATTGTAACTATGCATAATAACATTGTTATTATGTGTAATTAATTAGAGACTCCATGTAAAGTGTTACCGCATATATCGTAGTTGCTTTAAAATAAAATTCATATTTAAATGAATGTTTCGGAACTGGAAATGAGAAAATAAATCTTTAGGTTTCTTACCAGATGTCACTGTGACCACGGTTCCTTTCCCCCAGTAATCGAATGCATAGCCATAGCTATCACAGTGCTGTGGTTGCTGTGCACTTGTGGACAGAAACTCAAACAGCACAGTTGTACAGCAAATATTAAATATGGTGCCATGCCCTTTTCTGTACCAGTATAGGAATATTCACATTCACATATTCACATTCACATTCACATAGGAATGCAACGTTTAGAATATCATATATTTGTATTTTATTTTTTGGTGTACTTTGTTATGCTTTGTTTGAATTTTTTCTATGAACATGCATGTGTTTGCTATTCTATGTTTTTAAGTATAATTATTTTAACCTGTTCATTATATAGATGGCATTATACTTGTAGATGTTTTTCTTGCAGTGCCTGCATTGGTACTATCTATTTGCAAAATTAAGTATTTTTACATCAAAGCGCAAACACATTTTTTTTTATGAAAGGAAAAGAAAATGTTACTAAAGGTAGTAACACACTATTTAGGTAGCCTTAATATTCTGAGTTGATTTTATTTAGTCTTGTATCCATTTTTCATTTCACAAAAGTGTACTAATTTAAGTTTGGCATAAAGACCTCACATTAATAATAATAATAATAATAATAATAATAATAATAATAATAATAATAATAATAATAGTTTAGAATGCACTTACCAGAAGTGACGGTGACCTGAGTGCCTTTACCCCAGTAATCAAAGTACCAGTTATCACAATGTGGAGTTCCTGTTGCTGACTGGCACATAAAGTAAGACAAGCTACATTCTGAAATAGCATTTAATAATCATGATCACTGCTGCTTTCTCAGTGTGAAATTAAAAAAAAAAATTGACACACTTCAGTGAGCACTAAAGTACTGTATTAAGAGCTCCTAGGAAAAAATAATATCCCAAGAGAGAGAGAAATCTATTGTTATCTCTTCACAAGAAGAATCTTTATAAATCTTTCATAAATACGTATTAAGTTTCTTTTGAAATGTCTAAAGCCTTGTGAACACTTGCTGGAGGGGAGGGCAGACTTTTATCATTAAGATGTCCTGCACAGCACAAGTGTTCCTCTGTTTGTAAAGTAAGGTATGATCCCATTTAAAAGTTTGCCACTGTAATTCTGCAGTTTTCTCATGCTTTTCCAATGGTTATAACATGCATTTACCACAGTTTACCCTGGTTTGCCATGTTATTGTTGACAATGCCTACCTATGCTTTACAATGCTTTCAGAGCAACACTCCATTTAATGTGTATTTACAGAGTAGTTATTTAGTAAATACACGTGCACTTACACATAATGACAATGTTATTATGCATAGTTATAATGTACTTAATGTGTAAATCATTTTGCACAATAAGTATACAATTGTATTAGAAAAGGGTTAGGGTTCGGGTTATATCGTGCACATTGATTTACACATTAAGTACATTGATTGATGGGTATCTAAAGTTCATTCATTTGTCTACAGACAGTAATCTTAATCAAATAAATAGTATTTTTCTGACCTGTAGTTTCTTCTCTTTACAATGCCAGCAATAATTTATATTCTGTCTCACAGCCTTCATAAGTAATCTAATTTGACCCATTTTTGTTTAGAAGCAGAATCCCAGGTTCTGGATTTAGATGAGAATATCCAAGTGTTCTATTCTTTGCAGAGATTCCTATCCCAGCTAGAAGACCTGTGCAAAAATGTAAAAAGTGTAAATAATAAATATTTAAACAAAAGAACAACAACTATGAATTATTCTATCAAACTCTGAATCTGTGGGGAGGAAGGGGAGTTCAGTTTCAGTAGTTTATGTCAGAAAGCAATTTGCTTCCCGTATTACATGCTGTAGGTTTTTGTACGGTATTATATCACTGTGCCACCCCACCCGCTACTGTATCACAGTGATACACTCAATAACAAAAAGCCCTTACCCGCAGTAATCTGGCAGCACCGATTACATTAAACATACCCTTGTTTCTTCAATCTAGTAACGATTGAAAAAGTTCAACATTGCTTTTTGTAAAACATAATTCTACATTACCCATACATAAACTGTTAAGGTTTTATGTAAAGGACACCCCATTTGTGTTTGTATCTTAACAATAACTTGTGATCTCCATATTCCAACATCAGCCTTATATATATATATATATATATATATATATATATATATATAGAGAGAGAGAGAGAGAGAGAGAGAGAGAGAGAGAGAGAGAGAGAGAGAGTTGGCTCTTATAGATTGTTAAAATATTTTGTGTTTAATAAAATACATTACAAAACAAAACCTCTTATCAATCGTTGGTAAAACTACTAATAATATATTGTTACACTGCAAACCAAAAGGCTACTTTTTCTATAATGTTTCTTTTTTTGTAACAGTCTACAGTTTAATTATAGTTTTTTTTTGCAACTTATTGCGTTTAAAACAAAATGCTGTTACTGATCAAGACACGTGTTTTATAATCTACACTTCCTCCTAGTTTAAACTTCCAATTTAAAAATGCAATACAAACCTTCTGAATACATGTAAGGTTAAGAGTTCATTTCTCTGTAGTCTTACCCGAGTAGACGGTTATCTGGGTGCCTTGTACCTAGTAATCGAAGTACTCATAGCTATCACAGTGATTCACTTCATGGAATAATATGGTCATTAACTCACAGTCATCGTTGCTACACTTCTAAACGCTGTCTAAATGCTAAAGGGACACACAATGGATATATGATAACACTTTCCTTTGAGAATCTATAATTACTGTGTATTTACATAATAGTTACATAGAAAATACACGTGTCCAGATACTCCATGTAAGGTGTTACCGCATATATCGTAGGTGCTATAAAATAAAATTAACAGTTAAATTAATGTTTTGGAATTAGAAATGAGAAAATAAATCTTTAGGTTTCTTACCAGATGTCACTGTGGCCATGGTTCCTTTCCCCCAGTAATCAAATGCAGAGCCATAGCTATCACAGTGCTGTGATTACTGTGCGCTTGTGGACAGAAACTCAAACGGCACAGTTGTACAGAAAATATTAAATATGGTGCCATGCCCTTTACTGTACCAGTATAGGAATATTCACATTTCTTGCATAGGAATCCAACGTTTAGAAGATCATATGTCTGTATTTTATTTTTTGGTGCACTTTGTTATGCTTTGTTTGAATTTTTTCTATGAACATGCATGTGTTTGCTATTCTATGTTTTTAAGTATAATTATTTTAACCTGTTTATGATATAGATGGCTTTATACTTGTAGATGTTTTTCTTGCAGTGCCTGCATTGGTATCTATTTGCAAAATCAAATATTTTTACATCAAAGCTCAAACACTTTTTTAGATGAAAGTAAAAGAAAATTTTACTAAAGCTAGGAACAAACTATTTAGGTACCCTTAATATTCTGAGTTTTGTATTTTATTTAGTTATGTATAAGTTGTTAAAAAGAGCCCCTAGGAAAAAAATAATATCAGAACAGACATATATGTTAACTCTTCAGATGAAGAAAGTTTTATAAATCTTTCATATATACTTACTAAGTTTCTTTTGAAATGGCTAAGGCATTGTGAACAGTTGCTGGAGGAGAGGGCAGACTTTTATCATTAAGATTTCCTGCGCAGCACAAGTGTTCCCCTGTTTGTAAAGTAAGGTATGATCCCATATAAATGTTTGCCACTGTAATTTTGCAGTTTTCTCATCCTTTTACAGTGGTTATAATATGCATTTACCACAGTTTATCCTGGTTTGCCATGTTATTCTTGACAATGCATACCTATGCTTTACAATGCTTTCATGGCAACACTTTCCATGAAGTGTCTCTAATTACTGTTTATTTACACAGTATTTATTTAGTAATTACATGCGCACTTACACATAATTACAATGTTATTATGCATATTTATAATGTATTAAACGTGTAAATCATTTTGCACAATAAGTACACAATTGTTTCAGAAAAGGGTTAGGGTTAGGGGGATCAGAGTTAAGGTTTGGGTTATATCGTGCACATTGATTTACAGGGTTACGGTTCGGGTTATATCGTGCACATTGATTTACACATTAAGTACATTGATTGTTGGGTATCTAAAGTTCATTCATTTGTCTACACACAGTAATCATAATCAAATAAATAGTATGTTTCTGATCTGTAGTTTCTTCTCTTTACAATGCCAGCAAAAATTCAAATTCTTTCACACAGTCTTCATATGTAATATAATTTGACCCATTTTTGTTTAGAAGCAGAATCCCAGGTTCCGGATTTAGATGAGAATATCCAAGTGTTCTATTCTTTGCAGAGATTCCTATCCCAGTCAGAAAACCTGTGCAAAAATGCAAAAAGTGTAAATGATAAATGTTTAAACAAAATAGCAAGAACTGTGAATGGTTCTATCAAAATCTGAATCTGTGGGGAGGAAGGGGAGTTCAGTTTCAGTAGTTTATGTCAGAAAGCAATGTGCTTCCCGTATTACCAGCAGTAGGTTTTTGTACGGCATTATATCACTGTGCCACTGTAGCTACTCCCAGTGTATCACAGTGACACACTCCATAACAAAAAGCCCTTACCCGCAGTAAACTGACAGCACTGATTACATTAAACATACCCTTGTTTCTTCAATCTAGTAACAACTGAAAAAGATCAACATTGCTTTTTGTAAAACAAAGTTCTACATTACCCAGACATAAAATGTTAAGGTTTTGTCTAAAAGACACCCCATTTGTGTTTGTATCTTAACACTAACTTGTGATCTCCATATTCCAACATCAGCCTTATATATATATATATATATATATATATATATATATATATATATATAGAGAGAGAGAGAGAAAGAGAGAGAGAGAGAGAGAGAGAGAGAGAGAGAAAGAGAGAGAGAGAGAGAGAGAGAGAGAGAGAGAGAAAGTTGGTGCTTATATTATAGCATGTTAAAATATTTTGTGTTGAATAAAATATGTTACAAAACAAAACCTCCTATCAATCATTAGTAAAACTACTAATAATATATTGTTACACTGCAAACCAAAAAGGCTAGTTTTTCTGTTATGTTTCTTTTTTGTAACAGTGTACAGTTTCATTATAGGTTTTTTGCAACTTATTGTGTTTAAAACTAAATGGTGTTACTGATCAAGACACATGTTTTATAATCTACCCTTTTCCTTGTTTAAACTTCCAATTGAAAAATGCAATACAAATCTTCTGAATACATGTTAGGTTAAGAGTCTAAATGTCTAAAAGCTAAAGGGACACACAATGCATATATGATAACACTTTACATTAAGTATCTCTAATTACTGTGTATTTACATAGTAGTTACATAGAAAATACATGTGTCCTAACACATAATTGCAATGTTATTATGCATTGTTACAATGTACCTAACGGGTACACAATTGTATCAGAAAAGTGATAGGGTTACGGTTAGGATTATATTATGCAAGAAATATATACACATTAAGTACATTGTAACTATGCATTATAACATTTCTAATTATGTGTAAGTAATTATTATTATTTTATTTTTTTATTTATTTCTTTAGTAATTAGATACTCCATGTAAAGTGTTACTGCATATATCGTAGGTGCTTTAAAATAAAATGAACAGTTAAATGAATGTTTTGGAAGTGGAAATGAGAAAAAAAATCCTTAGGTTTCTTACCAGATGTCACTGTGACCATGGTTCCTTTCCACCAGTAATCGAATGCATAGCCATAGCTAACACAGTGCTGTGGTTGCTGTGCACTTGTGGACAGAAACTCAAACAGCACAGTTGTACAGCAGATATTAAATATGGTGCCGTGCCCTTTACTGTACCGGTATTGGAATATTCACATTTCTTGCATAGGAATCCAACGTTTAGAAGATCATAAGTTTCTATTATATTTTTTGGTGCACTTTGTTTTGTTTTCTTTGAATTTTTTCTATGAACATAGATGTGTTTGTTATGTTTTTAAGTGTAATTATTTTAACCTGTTTATGATATAGATGGCATTATACTTGGGGATGTTTTTCTTGCAGTGCCTGCATTGGTACTATGTATTTGCAAAATCAAATATTTTTATATCAAAGCTCAAACACTTTTTTAGATAAAAAAGGAAATGTTACTAAAGCTAGGAACAAACTATTTAGGTACCTTTAATATTCAGAGTTTTGTATTTTATTTAGTTTTGTATAAGTTGTTAAAAAGTAAAAAAAAAAAAAAAACTTCTCACACCAGTGAGAACTAAAGTATGCTGTTAAGAGCCCCTAGGAAAAAAAATAATATCCGAAGAGACATATATGTTAACTCTACAGATGAATAATATTTTATAAATCTTTCATATATACTTACTAAGTTTCTTTTGAAATGGCTAAGACATTGTGAACACTTGCTGGAGGGGAGGGCAGACTTTTATCATTAAGATGTCCTGCGCAGCACAAGTGTTCCCCTGTTTGTAAAGTAAGGTATGATCCCATATAAAAGTTTGCCACTGTAATTTTGCAGTTTTCTCATGCTTTACGAATGGTTATAACATGCACTTACCACAGTTTACCCGGGTGTGCCATGTTATTCTTGACAATGCTTACCTATGCTTTACAATGCTTTCAGGGCAACACTTTCCATGAAGTGTCTCTAATTACTCTGCATTTACAGAATAGTTGTTTAGTAAATACATGTGCACTTACACATAATGACAATGTTATTATGCATAGTTATAATGTACTTAACATGTAAATCATTTTGCACAATAAATACACAATTGTATCAGAAAAGAGTTAGGGTTCGGGGGATCAGGGTTAGGGTTCAGGTTATATCGTGCACATTGATTTACGCATTAAGTACATTGATTGTTGGGTATCTAAAATTCATTAATCTGTCTACAGACAGTAATCTTAATCAAATAAATAGTATTTTTCTGACCTGCAGTTTCTTCTCTTTACAATGCTAGCAAAAATTCATATTATTTCTCACAGTCTTCATATGTAATCTAATTTGACCCATTTTTGTTTAGAAGCTGAATCCCAGGTTCCAGATTTAGATGAGAATATCCAAGTGTTCTATTCTTTGCAGAGATTCCTATCCCAGCGGGAAAACCTGTGCAAAAATGCAAAAAGTGTAAATAATGAATGTTTAAACAAAAGAACAGCAACTTGAAATTTTTCTATTGAAAATCTAAATCTGTGGGGAGGAAGAGGAGTTCAGTTTCAGTAGTTTATGTCAGAAAGCAATGTGCTTCCCGTATTACATGCAGTAGGTTTTTGTACGGCATTATATCACTGTGCCTATGTAGCTACTGTAGTATCACAGTGATACACTCCCTAACAAAAAGCCCTTACCCGCAGTGATCTGACAGGTATATTGTTGCACTGCAAACCAATAGGCTACTTTTTCTATAATGTTTCTTTTTTGTAACAGTGTACAGTTTTATAATCTACCCTTCCTCCTAGTTTAAACTTCCAATTTAAAAATGCAATACAAGTCTTTTGAATACATGTTAGGTTAAGAGTTCATTTCTCCGTAGACTTACTCGAGGTGATGGTGATCTGGGTGCCTTGTCCCCAGTAATCGAAGTACTCATATCTATCACAGTGATTCACTTCATTGAATAATATGATCATTAACTCACACTCATCGTTGCTACAATTCTACACGCTGTCTAAATGCTAAAGGGGCACGCAATGCATATATGATAACACTTTACATTAAGTATCTCTAATTACTGTGTATTTACATAGTAGTTACATAGAAAATACATGTGTCCTTACAAATAATTGCAATGTTATTATGCATCGTTACAATGTACCTAACGGGTACCCAATTGTATCAGAAAAGGGTTAGGGTTACGGTTAGGATTATATTATGCAAGAAATATATACACATTAAGTACATTGTAACTATGCATTATAACATTGTAATTATGTGTAAGAAATTAGGGACTCCATGTAAAGTGTTAACGAATATATCGTAGGTGTAAAATAAAAATAACACTTAAATGATTGTTTCGGAACTGGAAATGAGAAAATAAATCTTTAGGTTTCTTACCAGATGTCACTGTGACCATGGTTCCTTTCCCCCAGTAATCAAAGTCATAGCCATAGCTATCACAGTGCTGTGGTTGCTGTGCACTTGTGGACAAAAACTCAAACAGCACAGTTGTATAGCAAATATTAAATATGATGACATGCCCTTTATTGGACTATTGTAATGGAATGCAACTTTTAGAATATCATATGTTTGTATTTTTTTTTGGTGCACTTTGTTATGCTTTGTTTGAATTTTTTCTATGAACATGCATGTGTTTGCTATTCTATGTTTTTAAGTATAATTATTTTAACCTGTTCATGATATAGATGGCATTATACTTGTGGATGTTTTTCTTGCAGTGCCTGCATTGGTACTATCTATTTGCAAAATCAAGTAATTTTACATCAAAGCTCAAACACTTTTTTGATGAAAGTAAAAGAAAATGTTATTTAAGCTTGGAACAAACTATTTAGGTACCCTTAATATTCTGAGTTTTGTATTTTATTTAGAGTTGTATAAGTTGTATAATATGCATTTACTATAGTTTACTCTGGTTTGCCATGTTATTCTTGACAGTGCTTACCTATGCTTTACAATGCTTAGGTCGGCCAGGGTGTCCTCGGCTCACCGCGCACCAGTGACCCCTGTAGTCTCGCCGGCTCGCCTGCGGGCTTGCCTGTAAGCTGTCCGAGAGGTGCGTTGTCCTCCGACGCTGTAGCTCTTGGGTGGCTGCATGGTGAGTCCATAGTGTGAAAAAAAGGGTCGGCTGACAGCACATGCTTCGGAAGACAGCGTGTGTTCATCTTCGCCCTCCCGAGTCAGCGCAGGAGTGGTAGCGGTGAGCTGAGCTTCAAAATAATAATTGGCCATTCCAAATTGGGAGAAAATAATAAAAATAATTGGCAACGACTAAATTTATATAAAAAAAAAAAATCAGTATAATTACTGCATGTTGATTGGCCGTGCAACGTGAAAACAGCCTCATGGAGTAATTATTATTTTCTTAAGTGAGGAGAAACTATCTGAATCTTTGATCGGCCATTGCTGCACATGAATTTGAAGGCAAAATCCATGTCAGTGTCCACCATAAATTACATAGTTCATAAATATTAGAAACAATCCTTGCAAGAATTTGAGCGAAAGTTTCTAAAATGGCAAGTGGATCAGCACAGCAGCTTCAGATTTGGTAAGCAAGTCCAAATCAGGATACAGATGCAGGTGTGCTTTACGCTTTCCAAACACCAGTCCAACTTGCAAGGCAATGTTATGTATAGTGATCAAAGTTTTGTTGTGATCCTAGTATTTTCTGTTATGAGGACTGTAATTATTAATTCTGGGACACGTTAAGACAGGTCAGGTGTTTCAGCTCACCTCTCAAATGAATTGATTTTATTGAACATGTAAAGTGAGTGTGAATTGCGTGAACTGTCGCTAAAGGAATCTAATTGTTTTGCTTATTACTTACCAAATGCACACACCTGTCCGGGGCTGGAATTACTTCCTGTGAGGATCGTTTCCATCAGTCAGACCTCTACAGCTTGCTGATTTGCTGTATTTATCTGATTGGGGCGGGACTGTGTGAAGCAGGAAGAAATATTAAATAAATAGAAACTTAACCACAAGGTTAAGGTGAGTGCAAAATTCTCTAAGGAATTGCACTATTTTGATAGATATTGTTTACCATATAACATTTGAACTAATACGATTTTAATACATGTTATGATCCTCTCCCGATAGAATCGCCACCGCAATTAATCAATTCAACACATTTATTGAAGCCGCTCATGCACTTCACACCCACGTTTTGATTTAAAATTGATTTATTTGTGAGTTAAAAAAAACCCTGACCTGTATTAAAGTGTCTCGGAATTATGGGGCCAGTTGGTAAACCTAACTGTAATAAACAAAACCAAAACGGTGATTTTTGATGCCCCCTTTTCTACAAATTCTTGAAGAGTTTATTTAAGTTACGTTTGAGTTTTCATTTGCGTGTACATCAAAATAAAGGCAAAATTAAACCACAGTAATGATATTACTTAATGAAAACGTCTGTCTTGTCACTTTACTTATGGCGTAGGATCCACAATGCCAGGGATAAAAAAAACAAAACAAAACCGATGTCTACTTTTATACTTTTTCTTCATGAAATACACTCATCTTTTTCTGGAATAGATCACGGTAATTAATCTACCCGTAACCACAACAGAGAATCACACAGCATATATTACTGTAGGATAAATAATAATTGTGTGTGCAGAGATATATGTTCTAATCCAAGCCTGTCATTGTAGCATGGCCAGGTCCTGCTGTAAGTGAGTACCCAGAGTCTGGAAAGCATGGGGATGATTTCAGAGAAAAATATGGAAATTAAAACGACCAAATCAAATACATCATTTTTTTTAAGTGTAGTGCCTGGTACATTAAAAATTAGAGAGGTATTTCAGCCCCTCTTTTGTATTGTTTAACGTGGACCTTTTTGTATATTTGATCATAGCACAGCTGTTTTTTGATTTAAAAATATGTTTTATAACATCATCCTTTTTTTAGGATATCTTGAAACAAAACTCCCTCTCCACAGCAGTTCCTGCGTAGTGTAATATTTCTTAATGCTAGACAATTAAGGTTTAACTTAAGTGTTAAATTACTGACTGAGTGATACAAGCAAAGGTTGCAGTATTTTCAGATTCCTTGTTTATGGTGAATTGGCTTATTTTGTATTCATAATTGTTTTGTGTACCAAGACAGTGTTAGGGCTCTGGACTGGAGGGTCGTGGGTTCAATCCCTGGTAGGGGACACTGCTGCTGTACCCTTGAGCAAGGTACATTACCTAGATTTCTCCAGTAAAAACCCAACTGTATAAATGGGTAATTGTATGTAAAAATAATGTGATATCTTGTAACAATTGTAAGTCGCCCTGGATAAGGGTGTCTGCTAAAAAATAAATAAATAAATAAATAAATAATAATAATAATAATAATAATAATAATAATAATAATAATAATAATTCATAAAACTGACTGAGTATTTATTCATTACATCCAGCTACCTGCACTTTTTTTGTTGAGAATTTCACCCCTGGGGTTAGGGTTACATCATGCAAATAGATGTACACATTAAGTACATTGTAACCATGCATGATAACATTGTAATGATGTGTAAGTGCACATGTATTTACTAAGTAACTACTCTGTAAATACACAGTAATTAGAGACACTTCATGGAAAGAGTTACCCAATGTTGGTCAATATTCTTGATATATTAAATGCATAACAATTCATACATTCCTTTTTGACACAAGAGCCCAATTTTCTGAATTGACATGCGTTGACCTGTCTGGCATTGTCAGCATTGCAGAGCCAGTAAAGAAAGTTTCTCAGAGCTGCGTCTGTTGTTTTGAAACAATGCTATCAGAAGTCTGTTGCAGGAAGGAAGGGGAAGTCGTGCACAGCAGAAAGCAGCAGAGTTCTACTGAGCAGCATTGCACGCAGTAGGATTTTGCACGGTTAATTATCACTGTGCCATCCACTGTCATTCTGTAATTGTGAGGATGGAAGTGGATACATTAACAATAAAATGTATTTACCAGTGTCTCCAATTATTGTGTATTTACATAGTAGTTACTTAGTAAATATGTGTGTCCTTACACATACTTAGGGCCTCATTTACTAAGCGGCGGTAATTTGGCCAGAATTGCGGGAGGAATACTGAGATGGCTGTGGATGGTATTTCCCAAAGTGTCACGTCCTATTTACTAACTAATTAGAAGCAAAAATACTAATCGGAAAAAAATTCTAATTCCCATACAAATTGTGGGTGGCAACAGGTCTGAAGTTGCGTACAGTATTTATTCTATTGACAGCAGGTGAAGGAGCTTACTTACTGGTGGCGGCAGGGATACAAATATGAGAGATTCATCAAGATTCACTGTTACAACGTAACCTTTGTTTAATTACAACTGTGATGAATCTTGTAACATTGTGTCAAACAGTTGAAATTTGCTTCCAACACTGTTTGATCAATAAAGGTATTTAAAGATCAGTTGGGTAAGTTTTATCACGTGCATCATTTGGAACTTCGGAACCCAGTGTTCCGGGCGGTTTTATGAATGAAGATTGGTTTAGGCTGTTTTTTTGTCAGCACTATGGTGCAGTGGTTAAAGAAAAGGGCTTGTAACCAGGAGGTCCCCGGTTTAAATCCCACCACAGCCACTGACTCATTGTGTGACCATGAGCAAGTCACTTAACCTCTTAACCTCCTTGTGCTCCATCTTTCGGGTGAGATGTAGTTGTAAGTGACTCTGCAGCTGATGCATAGTTCACACACCCTAGTCTCTGTAAGTCGCCTTGGATAAAGGCATCTGCTAAATAAACAAATAATAAACTAAGAAGAAGAAGAAGAAGAAGAAGAAGAAGAAGAAGAAGAAGAAGAAGAAGAAGAAGAAGAAGAAGAAGAAGTTATTTATTAGATATTTGCATAATAACATTGCAATGATGTGTAAGTACACACGTATTTACTTGTCTGTGGTACTTGATAATTTTTGAAGAAGCAGAGTTGACCTGGATGACAGAAGCAACTGCACAATGCGTGTATCAATGCCCCGGAAGCAGCTTGTTACAGATGCTTCCATCTAAGTCGGCCCAAATGTTGATTAGAGTATTTTTTTATCCCTGCTGCAATCTGCCTCATGGTGTGTCTCAATCAACAAAAATATGGCTAAACTGAATAAAATTAAATGACTCTCAAGTACCTTGCGAACGCCCATCATGCATTGTGTCTCCTACCTGGGTCAAAGTGTATCGACCCACATCCTGAGGATGAACCCGGGTACGACCGGGGTACGTGGTTTCAGACTAGCGTGGGATTGTGACTCGGGTAGGCGCGCCAGTGTGAAAGGGGCGACAGATTGCTAGCAGAGGTGAAAAGCAAAGGGCTGTCATATCCAATCAAATGTACAGAGTAAAATCCTCAACATTTAAAGTGTTTCTCAAGGCCTGAAAGAAGATGAACAGCTACTTGTTTCACAGTTTCAAGTTCTAGTTCATCATCCTCCAAGAACTGCGCCACAATTGGAAACAATTCTATATTGCCCCCTTCCAGCTGCTCCTTCCAGCGGTCAAGTTTCTTCAGGAAACTCATCAAGTTGCAAGGCATGTTTGGAGCTCTGATTACCTTGTTCGATCAGTTTATGTCATTGGCAATATCATCAATGCGCTGTGCAACGGTATCTTTGACAACAGAATAGCTTGAAGTGAGCAAATGTGCCCCAGTGCAATAATGCATTTCTCCCACTGTGTGTGGCTTTTTATTCTACATTTAGCAATAAGGCAGGCAACGTCGTAGGAAGCCATCAGTGCTTTTGCAGGGACTGTTGTTTGTTTGTTCACTTTCTACTGGAAATGTTCTGCTGGCTTATCGGCATGCATGGCCATATTTTCCCTGCAGATGCCTGTTCAGTTTTACAGGAGTCAGGTTATCTTATGCAAGCACTTTTAAACAGCCTACTGTTTCGCTTCACTGCCTGTGTGGCTTCCTTCTCAATATCTCGTACCGGTACTACACTAGAATCACTTTCACTGGCCTCTCTGTCTGTCACTGCTGTTGTGGGTTTTTGTTGGACAAACCAGCCACCGATCCATTGTAATAAGAGCAAACTTACCACTGCAAATAACAGTTTACCGATTGTGACTAACGCTTGCTAACGTGCACACCGCTTAGCCGATAAACAACATCACCAGATAGTAGCAGACTTCATCCAATAATACACAAGTTAAGGCACACACTTAATGTAAAGCGTTACCAGATATTATGGCAAAGTACTGTAGGTTTTATTTTTGTGATATCACCATGACTCAGAAAACACATCTGCAGGTGTTCTATCTCAGCACACCACACCACTGTGTCATGCCATAATGATTCATTATATAGGCTGTTATATGTCTCATAGTAGATATATTCCCGCCATGTACCGTACATGGTCTTATCAACTGCAGTCACTTCGTTCTTCTGGCTGTTTGACAAACTCTTCCAGTTTCTGCAGGATCTGAAGCAACATCGAGAGGAAGCATCTGCACCCAACGCTCTAATTCATCACTGCGCTGTTTCCTTTCTTTATATAACGTTCGTGCTTGGAGGAGTTTGCTGTGTAAAATGTTGGGGGACCCAAGAGCATCAGAATAAGAATGAGAACAATGAGCAAGGAAAAAATAAAACACAACATTGTATTTAATTAGAGTAGTTTTAATGTACTTTTAGACA